>NC_066512.1:5768186-5795686 GCF_024679095.1 Eriocheir sinensis
GCGGTGCATTGCTCTGTGGAGAGGCCAGTGTCTCTATTCCCCTTCTTCCTCACCCTAAGCCTCTTCTACACCCCAGCACTCACCAACTCCCCTTCTTCTCACCCCACCCCTCTCCACACCTCTCACACACACTCATCACGCTGTTTTCTCACCTGGTACACCCTGGGGCGGATCGCCTTCACCACGGGTGGGCAACTCCACCTCCACGTTGATGTTCCTCCCTGGCCAGCATGTCCACCTGGTTCTCGGCGATGCAGTAGTGTCCCGCTGTCACTCCTCACTGGCCACCACTTGCCCCTGAAGGAGGAGACGTGTTAGGTGGTGGTGGTGGTTTGAGGGAAGTAGGGGTGGTGGTAGGCACGGTCATTATTTTTTTTATACAGAAAAGACATTATTATTTCGTGATGAAAAAGAAAAGAATAAAAAAAAGCTTACTTCTCTGGTGTAATAGAGTAGAGTAAAAAATCATCTCTATTTAGTAAAACGTTATTCGATCAGAAAACGACAATTATAACAAAACATACGATATCCAACAACAAAAGGAATTCTATCTTACCAACGGCCTGGCCAAAACAATAAACAGGTTAGAAGCTAATTCCCTCCCCCTACCCTCATCTACCCCATCTCTCTCTCCTCTCTGTCTCAGTATATAAGACTCACTTGCACGAACAGAACAAGGCTATTAATCATTTTTTCTCCTGTTAAATGACTGAGAGAACGGTGATGGAAGGAGGAGCGGAAAAGCTTAAAAGGAACGAGGAGGGGAAGATAATTGGAAAGAAAGGAGAAGATGAAGATAGAAAAGGAAAAGGAAGGAAAGAAACGAGAGGGCAGGAAAGACAATGGAAAAAGAATGGAGAAAATTAAAAAGGAAAGAAGAAAGGAATGAAAAAAATAGTATATAATGGACAGATAAGGATAGAGAGAAGGTGAGAAGGATAATTAAGAATAGAAAAAGGGAAAGGAAGCTTGGTGATAAGTGGAAGGAAAAGGAAAGGAAATAAATATTAAAATAGCAAGGAAGAAGTAACCTCGCACAATAGGAGATAGAAAGAAGAAAGAAGTAGGCCCTAGACAGAAAAAGAATCGTACAGAAGGAAGGAATAATAAGCAGGATAAGAAGAGGAGAGAAATAGAGAGGAAAAGGAAAGGAGAAGAAGACATTAGAATGGAAAGGCAGGAAAGAAAAAAAAGAACGAGGAAAAAGGAAAGAATGAGAAGAGGAAGTAAAATGGAAAGGGAAAAAGAAGAGAGGAAAAGGAGAAAGGCAGAAGGATTAGAATGGATAATGGATAATGAGGATAAAACAACGAAAGGGTAGAGAAGGCAAAGAGGGATAATGATAAGCAAAATGAGGAGAGAGAATTTAAATGGAAAATGAAAAGCAGAGAGGAAGGAGAAGGAGAGGAAGGATTAGCATGGAAGGAGAAGCTAATAAAAAAGGAAAGGGTAAAGAAGGGAAGGCAAGGGAAGGGAAGGGAAGGGAAGGGAAGAGAAGGGAAGGCATTGCAAGGGAAGGGAAGGGAAGGGAAGGGAAGGGAAGGGAAGGAAAGGAAAAGTAAGGGAAGGGAAGGCACGGAAGGAAGGAAGGAAGGGAAGGGAAAGGCAAATGCAAAACGAAGGGAAGGAAGAGGAAAACAATGGAAGGGAAGGAAGGAAGGAAAGGCAAGGCAAAGGCAAGGAAGGGAAGGGTAGGCAAAAGGCAAGGCAATGGAAGGAAGGAAAGGAAGGGAAGGATAATAAGAAATATGGATAAAGGATAGAACAGAAAGATATAAAGAAGGGAAAGAGGAGGAGAGGAGAAAAGGGAAAGAAAGCATAAAAACATAAAACAAAAAAGAGGTGGAATGGGAGATGAGGACAAAAATAAAACTGACAAATAAAAGAAGAGAAGCAGGAGAAGAGAAGAGAAGGGAAGGATTAGCATGGAAAGAAGCAAAAACAACAACAACAACAACGAAAGGGCAAGGCAAGGCAAGGCAAGAGAAGGAGGAAGGAAGGGATAATAAGCAAGTGGGGAGGAGAGGGAGAGGAGGGAGAGGGGAGGAAGGATTAGGGGCTCAGGTATCATATTACAGGCTCTGTCACCCTACCACAGAGCGCGTTACCCCGTGTGAAGCCACTGTGACTGTTATACCCTGGGGGACTGGGGGAGGGTAGGGGAGGGGGTGGGGGGCAGGAGGATGAATGGAAGGAGGAAGAAGAACGAGGGAGAAGAAAGAGAAGGGAGTGAGGAAAGGAGAGACGGAGGAAGAAGAAAGGAGGAGGGGAAGAATGGAAGGAGTAAGGAAATGAGAATGGAAGGAAAAGAAGGAAGGGAGAGAGAAGAAAAGGAAGGAGGAGAGTAAAGAAGGGAAGGAAGGAAAAGAGAAAAAGCAAAGGAGTAAGAAAAGAAGGGAGGAAAGGAGAGGAAGAGGAAAGAAAGAATGGATTAGACAGGGCAGGAGGGAGAGAGAGAGAAATATAAAACGAAGGAAAAGGATGAAGGAAGGGAATGGAAGAGGCGTAGGAGGAAGGAAGGTAGGAGGGAAGGAGAGAAAGGGAGAGAGGAGGGAGAATCAAAGGCCTTGTGTAACCTGTTTATTGTTTTGTGATCCCGTTAATGAGAAGGATTACGCTGCGAGAACTCTATTTTTTATCATCGTAGTTTTGTGATCCCGTGGGAAGGAAAACAGACCAGTTATTTTTAGCTTATCATTATGGAGGAGATTATGATGAGGAAAACGAGGAATATTTAAAGTAGAGGAAAAAAGAAGATAGGAAAGGGTTTGGAAAATGAAACACAAGTAAGAGAAGAACAAGAAATATGTGAATCGTGAACTTAAGAAGAATGAAATAGAGACAGATAAAGAAAAATGAAAATAAGGAAGAGTAAGAAAATAACAGAGAAGGCAAAGTAACCCAATTCAACCCAAAATAACCCTATCTAAACTTAATCAAACCCTAATCCCACTGAACTTAATCTAACCTAACTCAACCTAACCTAACTCTTCCTAACTTAATCAAACCCAATTAGTAATCACACTCCAAATTACACCAAATCCTAACTTAACTCAACTAAACCTATCCTAACTCTATCTAAACTTAATCAAACCCCAAATTACACCAAATCCTAACTTAACCTAACTAAACCTATCCTAACTCTATCTAAACTAATCAAACCCCAAATTACACCAAATCCTAACTTAACCTAACTCAACCTAACCTGACTCTCCCAAACTTAACCCAAATTACACCAAATCCTAACTCATCCTAAACCTAACTCTATCTAAACTTAATCAAACCTCAAATTACACCAAATCCTAACCTAACCTAACTAACCTAACTTTATCTAAACTTAATCAAACCCCTAATTACACTAACCTAACTTAATCCAACTAACTCATCCTAATTCCTAACTTAATCAAACCCCAACCAACCCAACCCACAAACCCAGTCATAGATTACACAAACAAACACAACCAAATCACACCCAAACCCATCTCATCTTCACCCAACCCAAACCCAACCTAACCTAACCTAACCTAACCTAATCAACCCAACTTAATCAAACCCCAATCCCACCAAATCCTAACCCAACCCACCTCAAACCCAGTCATAGATTACAAACACACACAACCAAATCACACCCGCCTCATTTCATCTTCACCCAACCCAAACCCAACCTAACCTAACTCTAACCTAACTCAACCTGAACTTAATCAAACCCAAATCCCACCAATTCTAACCCAACCCAACACGTCAGCATAGAATACACAACACAACCAAATCACACCCAAACCCATCTCATCTTCACCCAACCCAAACCCAACCTAACAATCCTAGTTTAACCTCAGTTTAACTCACCTGGTGGAGTTGTCGGAGATGACGGGCGGGCGTCTCACCAGCAGGTTGACATTGGCGGTAATACGGTTGTTGATACCGATGAGCACCTGGCACATGTAGTCCCCGCCGTCACTCTCCTGGATATCCTTAATCTGTGGAGGGAGCGGGGAGTGAGTGGGGAAGGAGTGGGGGAGTGGAAGGGGAAACACGGAATAAGAGGGGAAGGCAAGGGAAATGAGAACAGAGTGGAAGGGAATGAGTGTGGAGTGACTGTGGAGATGAGTGTGTGTGGAATGAGGGATACAGGAAGCGCGCGAATGGACAATGGATGGGGAGTGAATGAGGAATGAAAAGTGGAATAAAAATGGAATGATAAGGGGAATGAGTGGAGGACTGTGGAGATAGTGTGAGTGTGGAATGAGGGATACAGGAAGGCAAAGAATGGACAATGGATGGGGAGTGAATGAGGAATGAAAAAGTGGAATAAAAATGGAAATGATAAGGGAATGAGTGTGGAATGAGAGATGTAGAAGGGGAAATAAGGATAAGTGGAAGGTAAAGAAAAAAAGAACGAAATTTGAATGAGGAATGATCTGGGGAATGAATAAAGAAAGAGAGGAATATGGGGAAGGAGTGGATGGGATGAATGTGGAATGTGAGGAATGAGTAAGGAAAGAGAAGAATGAGGGCAATACAAGAGAGAAATGAGTGAGGAATGAGAGGGATAGAGAAAGATAGAACAAACGAGAAATGATTGGGGAATGAGAGGGATAGAGAAAGATAGAACAAGCGAGAAATGATTGGGGAATGAGAGGGATAGAGAAAGATAGAAATAAGCGGGGAGAAATGATTGGGGAATGAGAGGGATAGAGAAAGATAGAACAAGCGAGAAATGATTGGGGAATGAGAGGGATAGAGAAAGATAGAACAAGCGAGAAATGATTGGGGAATGAGAGGGATAGAGAAGGATAGAACAAGCGAGAAATGATTGGGGAATGAGAGGGATAGAGAAGGATAGAACAAGCGAGAAATGATTGGGGAATGAGAGATTGGAAATGAATGAGGAATAAAAAATGAAATGACACAAAAACGGATGAGGAATGAAGAGGGAAATGGAACGGAAATGAAAGAGGGGAATGAGAGGGAATGAAAAATGAAATAAGAGGAGAAAAGAAAGGGAATGAGAAATGAGAGAGAGCGAGAGAGAGGGAGAAAATGAGTGTGGAATGAATGAGAAGATAACAAAAGAGGAAAGAATGGAGAACAACAGAAAAAGGGAAGGAGAATAAGATTGAATACAGAGGAAAGGAAAGGGAAATGACAGAGGAATGAGGGAATGGAATAATGGAGAAGGAAAAGAAAATGGGAAGGGGAGTGAGGATGGAATAGGAAGAGGGAAATAAAGAGGAAATGAAACAGAATAAATGCGTGAGGGGAATGAGAGGAGGGGAAGTTAATCTCTCTCTCTCTCTCTCTCTTAAAACCACACAAACACACACACAAACACCAAAACAAACATCCTATATCTCGCTTGCCGTTCCAAACACACACACACACACACACACACACACACACACACACACACACACACACACACACACACACACACACTCTTTTTACGAGCGCGCCGGCGAAATGATAATGTTGGAGTCTATCCCTCGCTCGGCATATGAACAGGGCGGTCGGATACACAGAGAAGGGGTCACATCACATCCACCTTTTAATCCACCTTCTAATCCACCTGTAATTGCTTATCCGGTATCGATTGGCGCGGACGAAAGGTGAGGGCTTCGAAAGGCGTACCTGTTTGACCATACCTGTCTGCCTTACCTGGTTTTGGGTGTATGTGTGTTTGTGTGTTTGTGTGTGTGTGTGTCGGTACGGGTAGATGATGGAAGGGGTATATGTATTTGTTGTTGTTTTTGTTGTTGTTGTAGTGGTAGTAGTAGTAGTTAGTGATGTTTATATGATACTTTTTATGTCTGTCTGTCTCTTTCTGTGTCCGTCTGTCTGTGTTTGTGTATATCTGCCTCTGTCTGTTTGTATCTTTTGTCCCTGTCTGTCTGTGTCTCTGTCAGTCTCTCTTTAACTATCTGTCTGTCAGTCTCTCCTCCCCATCCTTCCTATCTCCAATCCTTCCTCCTGTCTGTCTGTCTATCTGTCTGTCTCTCAGCCTCTCATTCCTCTCCTCCCCATCCTTCCTCCTGTCTGTCTGTCTGTCTCTTTGTGTCTATCTCTCAACCTCTCCTCTGTATTCTCTCTTTCACAGTTTCATCTCTCCATCCATTCCTCTACCACTCCATCCTTCCTCCTTCCTTTCCATCCTTCTCACCTGCAGGGCATAAGTCGAGGATCCTTTGTCGTGCCTGAGGAGTAGCGGAGTCCCTAATGATAAGCCTGGCCCTGTTGAGATGGGGAGGTCCTGCACGCTTCCGGACCCGCGCTTCACCCACAAGACGGGATAGTCCTGCGAGTACTGGACGGAGCACTCGAGCTGGACACTGGAGCCGATGTCCACAACCTGTTCCTTCGTGATCCAGCTGATGGAGGGCGTGCGGACTGCCAACCCTGGGGACGAGAAGAGAGGTGTTTTAGTGAAGGGTTGAGGTTGGTGGAGGAAGGAGAGAGGAGAGACGTTTGGAAAGGTTAGGCTGGTTGTGGTTGATGGAAGGGAGTTTGCAGTGAGGAGAAAGACATGGAACTGCCAACCCTGGGGACGAGAAGAGTTGTTTTAGTGAAGGGTTGAGGTTGGTGGAGGTGAAGGATAGAGTGAGAGACATTTGGAAAGGTTAGGGTGGTTGTGGTTGATGGGGAAGGGGGTTTGGTAGTGAGGAGAAAGACATATGGAACTGACAACCCTGGGGACGAGAAGAGAGGTGTTTTAGTGAAGGGGTGAGGTGTTTGGGTGTATATGCGTTTATGTAAATGTTGTGTAGTGTAAATGGCATTGGTGTGTTTTTGTATGTGTGGAACATTATGTATAAAAGAACAATAGGAGGACGTGGACAGAGAGTTGAATATAAAAAATTAAAACGAAAGAAAAACAATTAGGACATGAAGCGTACAAGTAGAAACGGGAAAAGTAGAAACAAAGAAAATAAGATTATTAGATGCCGCGCCACATTTTCTTAAAGACCTGGCGGCTGCTTTTAACGGTGACTTGCTACAAGGTTTGGTTTAGGGTTAATCTGGGTTTGCTTGGCTCGATTTTGGTAGGTTTTGCTTTGTGTTGAGTTGTGAAAGTTGTTGGTTGAGGGTTGAGTTTGGTGGGGGGAAGAAGTTTGACAGTATGAGAAGAGAGTTAAAGAGAAGTGGAAGGAAATGAGAGGGATGATAGGGAGATAACTATGAAGGGAAAGGAAATAAAGAAGGAAGGGACAGGAAAATGTAAATATGTGTTTGAGGAAGATGAAGAAGTAGAACAGGAGGGAAAAGGAGGAGATAAGAGATAAAGAGGAGAAGGAGCAACATGACTAGAAACAAGAGGAGCGAGAGAAGAAAGAGAAGAGAAGAAGAGAAGAAGAGGGGAAGAGGAAGGGATTACACAGCTTTAGAAGAAATAAAGAAGGTAGAGAAAAGAAAGGGAAGATAGTGAGCAAATTAGATATGTGTTTTAGGAAGATGAATTAATTAAGAGACAGAACAGGAGGAAAAAGGCGTGAAGAAGAGAAAGTAAAGTGAGGAGAGAAGAGATAAAGAGGAGAAGGAACAAGGCAAATGACAGTAACATGAGTAGAAACAAGAGGAGCGAGAGAAGAAGAGGAGAGGAAAAGAGGAGGGAAGAGAAGGGATTACACAGCTGTAGAAGAGAGGCTGTCAATGCCGAAGGGAAAATGAGATTATGTTAATTAGTGAAGGAGAAGGAGGAGGAGGAGGAGGAGGAGGAGGAGGAGGAGAACGAAGAATTATATGAATGAGTGAATGATTGAACGACTGAAGAAATGAAGGAAGGAAGGAAGAAACGATGAAAAAAAAGGAAAAACGAGGATAAGAGAAAGAAAAGATGAAGAAAAAGAAGGAAGAAAAAAGACAGGAAGGAGGGAATGATTGAACGACTGAAGAAATGAAGGAAGGAAATACGGAAGAAAACGAAGAAAGAAAAATAAGAAAACAAGAATAAGAGAAAGAAAAGATGGAGAGATGGTGAAGAAAAGAAGGAAGAAAAAAGACAGGAAGAAAGAAATGGCGATAGGACAAAGAGAAGGAAAAGAAAATAGACGAACATTTAAACAGGAATAAAGACAAGAAGAAAGGAAGAAGGGAAGACAAAGAGAAAGGAAGAAGAAGAAAAAAAAGAAGAGATAATTAACACAGAAGAAGGAGGAAAGACAAGAACGAACGAAGGAAGGAAGGAAGGAAGAGCAGAGAGAGAGAGAGAGAGAGAGAGAGAGAGAGAGAGAGAGAGAGAGAGAGAGAGAGAGAGAGAGGCAAGGAACAATAGAGGATATGCATAAGACAGGAGAAAGAGGAGGAGGTAGAAGAAGAAGAGGAGTAGGAGGTGGAGGAGGAGGAGGTAGGTAGGGGATCTGTGATAAGCGAAGAAGATGAACATAATAAGACAGGGGAGATTAATTAACTCGGCCCTCGTGTAAGACCTTGTGACTCTCTACAATTAATTCCAGTTACACAAGAGATTAATCGGTTGTCGCGTTTCTTCGTTCATGATGTAGAAACCTTGTCAAACTACCGCTGTGCTCATAAAACTATCCATGGAAATACTAACACAACAGCCTCTACGAAAGTCTTGTCAAACTATCACTAGGCTCATAAAACTACCCATGGAAATACTAACACAACAACCTCTACGAAAGCCTTGTCAAACTATCACTAAGCTCATAAAACTACCCATGGAAATACTAACACAACAACCTCTACGAAAGCCTTGTCAAACTATCACTAGGCTCATAAAACTACCCAAGGAAATACTAACACAACTACCTCTACGAAAGCCTTGTCAAACTATCGCTATGCTCATAAAACTACCCATGGAAATACTAACACAACAACCTCTACGAAAGTCTTGTCAAACTGTTACTAGGCTCATAACACTACCCATGGAATTACTAACACAACAACCTCTATGAAAGTCTTGTCAAACTGTCACTAGGCTCATAAACTACCCATGGAATTACTAACACAACAACTCTCTGAAAGTCTTGTCAAACTGTCACTAGGCTCATAAAACTACCCATGGAAATACTAACACAACCACCTCTACGAAAGTCTTGTCAAACTATTACTAAGCTCATAAAACTACCCATGGAAATACTAACACAACAGCCTCTATGAAAGCCTTGTCAGATATGGAACCAAAGTCATATAGAAAAACACATTTATCCGGGAATGATAACAGCCGAGGTAAATAAAACGATTCAATGCATAATTAATCTCAAAGTTTTGTTAGAGTTATGATTTGTTTTGAAGGGCGAGAGATGAGGTTAGATTAAACGGAGTCGCTTTACGATAACGAGTGTGGGAGTTTTTTTAAGGATAAGTAAAAGTAAATTAATGTAAACTTGTATTAATCAACGGGACGTCACTTAATTGTGTATGAGGGAATTATTATTAAGCCTGACACACACACACACACACACACACACACACACACACACACACACACACACACACACACACACACACACAGAGGAACCAAATAAGAGATTGAAGAGAGAGAGAAAAATAAGAAATGATGAGAAAAAGACGGAAAAATATAAAGAAAGGAGAGATAGTGGAAAAGAAAGCTATATATAAGAAAGAAGGAGAATGGAGATAAGGAGAGGAGTAAAGAGAGATGAAAGGAGGGAAGGAAAATGGAAGGAAAAGAAGGAATGGGAAGGAAGAGATGATAAAAATGAAAAGAGAATGAAAATAAGACTTGAAGAGGAAAAATAGTGTAGAAAGTAATAAAAAGAGCAGAAAAAAGAGGAAGGACGTAGATAAAGAGGACTAAGAGGAAAAAGAAGAGAGAGAGAGAGAGAGAATGAGAGAGAGAGAGAGAGAGAGAGAAAAAGAGAGAGAGAGAGGAGGCAGATAAAGAGGGACAAAGAGGAGGGCGTGATTCATACAGCCAAAAAAAACCCGCGGAATTGAGGGGTGACTGCAGTAATTGGCGCGCCCTCCCGCCCTCGACAGATGCGGGCTTATAATGCACCATGGGAGGCGTGGAGATGGGAGGGAAGGGACAGGAGGAGGAGGAGGAGGAGGAAGGGTGATGGTAGGGGGGAGGAGAGGGAGAGGAACGAAGGGAAGGATGCTGGTGTGGAATGGAAGATTTGAACAAGGAAGGGAAGGAAAGAAGAAGATTTTGAGGAGGAAAGGAAGGGGAGGGAAGGGAAAGGAAGGGAAGGAAAGAAGGAAGATTTTAAGGAGGAAAGGAAGGGAAGGATGCTGGGATGGGATGGAAGATTTGAACAAGGAAGGGAAGGAAAGAAGATTTTGAGGAGGAAAGGAAGGGAGTGGGAAGGGAAAGGAAGGGAAGGAAAGAAGAAAGATTGGGTGGAAGGGAAAGGAAGGGAAGGAAAGAAGGAAGATGTTAAGGAGGAAAGGAAGGGAAGGAAAAGAAGGAAAGATATTAAGAAGGAAAAGGAAGGGGAGGAAAGAAGGAAGGGAATTAAAGAAGGAAGATTTTAAGGAGGAAAGGAAGGGAAAGGAAGGAAAATGTGAAAGCGCAAGAAAAAGAAAGGAAGAGAAAGATATGAAAGTAAGAAATAGAAAAGAAAGAAACGCGAATAAAAGAAATAATATACGAAGAAAGATAAGAAGGAAAGAAGGAAGAAGGAAGGGATAGAATAAAGGAAACGAAGGAGTGGAAAGAAGATTGAAGAAGGAGGAGGAGAAGGAGGAGGAAGATAAATGACGAGGAAGAGAAGGGAGGACAATAAATGAAGATGAGGAAGAGAAAATAAAGAAGGAAGAGCAAGTAGGAGGAAGAAAATGGGAAGATAGGAAGATGAAAAGAGAAATACAAATCTACATGTTAATCCATCTATCAATTTCCACACACACACACACACACACACACACACACACACACACGAACAGATGCACATAGGAATCGATTCAAACTTACACAATACAGAACAAAACATTAATAGGAGATAAAACCAAACAAAAATACAAAACAAAAAACAATCAAACTATAAACGAAATAACATCAGCAAATCAAATTAAGGAAGTCGTATAAGGAATCGAAATCCGAACAATGAAACACACACACGCACGCACACACAAACAACAACAACAACAACAACAACGCAATGCAAAAGCCAATTAAACACACAGAGAAAAAGAAATTGGTTACAAAAATTGGACGCCCGAACCAATTAGAGGAAAAAATAATGAAAATAATGAAGAAGAAAAAAAAAAGGGTTTGCAGATGACAGTGAGGAGGAGGAGGAGGAGGAGGAGGAGGAGGAGGAGGAAATGAAAAGTTTGAAGGTAGATAGAAGGATAGATAAATAGAGATAGACAAAGTAAATAAATAAAAGATGAAAAATAAGGAAATAGGAGAGAAAGCGATTAGGGAGAAGGAAAAAAATAAGGAGAATTAAAGAAAGGAAGGTAGAGAGGAAGAGGAAAAAGATAAGATGAGAGAAGGAAAGGGAAGAAAAGTGAAGAGAAAGTGAATGAAAAGAAGAAATAGAAGAAAAAATATTATGAGAGGAGAGAAACAGAAGAGAAGGAAAGGGATGAAAAAGGGAAGAGACAGTGATTGAAAAGAAGAATAGAAGAAAAATATTAAGAAAGAGAGAAAGAAGAGAAACTGAATAGAAGGAAAGTGAAGAAAAAGGGAAGAGAAAGTGATTGAAAAGAAGAAAGAAAAGAAAGAAATATTACAAAAGAGCGAAAGAAGAGAAACAGCAGAGAAGGAAAGGAAGGAGGAAGAAACAGGAAGGGAAAGAGGAAGTCGAGAGAAGAGAGAAGAGGAAGAGAGGAAGAGGAGGGGCAGAGGAGGAGAGAAGAGGAAAAAATGGGGGGGGAGGGAACAAGGTAAGGATTCTAATCACGTGTGTGGGGAGGAGGAGGAGGAAGAGGAAGAGGAGGAAGAGGAGGAGGAGGAGGTAACGATGAATAGGGAGGGAACAATTGGAGAGAGAGAGAGAGGAGGAGGAGAGAGAGGGAGAGAAACGGTGATTCTATGGGTAATGGTAGAGAGAGAGAGAGAGAGAGAGAGAGAGAGAGAGAGAGAGAGAGAGAGAGAGAGAGAGAGAGAGAGAGAGAGAGAGAGGTGTGTCTGTGTACCGCCTGCAAATCATCTAGTCTAATATCTTACATCCTCTCTCTCTCTCTACCAACTACTACTTACTACTACTACTAATACTGTTAATTACTTACTATTTACATTACTCCTACTCTACTACTACTACTACTACTACTACTACCACAAACATATCATAAGTTGGAACCAAAGTACGTTAGATTAAGTTTAAAAAGACCATCACATTCACACTAACCAAAGATAAACAAAGTAAGATAAGCTGAAGTTCAGGTGACATTTCAAAGCTAAGTGAATCCAAGTTAAGTTGCGTCAGGGGAGGCAAGACGAGGAGGGAAAATCAAGATCAAGTTCAGATAATTAAGTTTGAACAAGTTAGATTCCAAGTTAGACCAGCAGCAAGCTTGACTTCGTGTGTGTGTGTGTACGTGTGTGTGTGTGTGTGTGTGTGTGTGGTCGGGTTGAGGAGGAAGAGGAAGACGAGGAGGAGGGAGAGAATGGTTGATAGGAAAGGGGGAGAGAGAAGAGAAATAAAGGAGATGAAAGGAGAGGAAGAGAAAAGAGGAGGAAGGAAAATATAAAAGAAAGGGAAGAGAGAATGAAAATAAGAAGAGCAAACGAGGAATGAAAGATGGAGAATGAAGGAAGGAAAAGGAGAAAATGAAGGAAGAGGAGAAGGTGGAAGAAAGGAGAAAAAAAGGAAGAGGAGCAGTAGGAATGGTAGATAGAAAAAGAGAAAAAGAGATAAAGGAAAGAAAAAAAGGAACATAAGAGAGAGGGAAAAGGGACGAATGGGAGAGAAAAAGGGGAGAGAGAGAGAGAAGAGGAGCATGGAAGAAAGGGAAGAAAGGATGGAGAGAGAGAGAGATAGGAATGGAGAAAAGAAGAGAGGAAGGAAAGAAAGAAAGGGAGAGAAAGAGTGTGTGTGTGTGTGTGTGTGTGTGTGTGTGTGTGTGTGTGTGGACGTTTAAAATTTCAATCACAACTGTCACAGATCTCTCTCTCTCTCTCTCTCTCTCTCTCTCTCTCTCTCTCTCTGATACCCCGCCCTCCTTCTCTTTCTCCAAACCGCTTCCTCCCGAACCTCCGCCCTCGGCCCCCTCCTCCTCCACCTCCTCCTCCTCCTCGTCCGCCTCCCCCCTCGTCACGCCAGTTGGGGGTCTAACTGGTAGGTGATATATGGGTTTCCTCGGTGAATGGACCCAATTTATAAAGTGTGCCTGGGTTACATCTATATTTGCGCCCCCGTGTGTCTCTCTCTCTCTCTCTCTCTCTCTGGAAATCGTGCGAGCTTGTTTTCCCTCTTTCTCTCGTTTCCTCTCTCTCTCTGTCGTTAATTTCTCTTTCCTTTTCAGTATTCTTTGCCTATTTTTCTTCTTTTCCCTTTTCGTTTTTCCTTCATTCTCTTCATTTATTCCTTTCCTTATCTTTTTTCCTTCTTCCTTCCTTCCTTTCCTTCTCGTTCTTTCCCCGTTTTCATTAGAGTCTCTTTCTTCCTTTCTTCATTCTTTTCCTTCTTTCTTCTCTTTTCTCTCTTCTTCCATTTTTTCCTTTCTTCCTTTCTTTCCTCTCTATTTTCTTTACGTTCTTTTCCTCTTTTCCAGTTTTTCTTCTTTTCCTTTTTCCCTTTCTTTCCTTTCCCTTACGTTTTTTTCCCATTCTCCTTCTCCTTATCTCTTCGTATGTCTGAGAGAGAGAGAGAGAGAGAGAGAGAGAGAGAGAGAGAGAGAGAGAGAGAGAGAGAGAGAGAGAGAGAGAGAGAGAGGGGTAATATGGATCAACAAATCGGATGGGGAGGAGGAGGAGGAGGAGGAGGAGGAGATGATAAAGAGGAGATAAAAGAAGAACAAAGAAGAGAGAGAGAGAACTTAAGAAACCGCAAGAGGATGATGGAAGGAAGAGAATAAAGAGGAAGAAGATAAGAGGAAGAAGAGATTGAGAGGAAGAGAAGAAAAATGGAAGAGGGAAAAGGAGGAGGAGGAGGAGGAAGAAGAAAAGGAAAGAGAACAAATGGAAAGAGAAGAAGGAAAAAGAGGAAGAATGTGAACAATGAGGTTTAGGAAGAGGAAGAGGAAGAAGAAGAGGAGGAAGAGAGGATAAGGAATCGAAAGAGAGGGATGAAGAAGAAAAAGAGGAACCAATAAAAGAGGAGGAAGAGAAAGAGGAAAAAAGAGTGAGAAATAGAAGAAAAAATGATGAGAAGAAAGAGGAAGAGGAAGAAGAAGAAGAAAGAGGAAGAGGAGGAAGAGGAGGAAGAAAAAAGAAAAGAGGAAATCAAGTACAAGGAAGAACAAGAAAGTTTTGAAAGAAAGAAGAAAAGAAGAACCAAAACAAGGAAAGAAAGAGGAAAAAAAGAGAAAAGATTGCAAGAGGAAGAGGAGGAAGAAAAACAAGAGGAAAGCAGGTACAAAGCAGAACAAGAAAGTTTTGAAAGAAAGAAGAAAAGAAGAACCAAAACAAGGAAAGGAAGAGGAAAAAAAGAGGAAACATTGCAAGAGGAAGAGGAAGAAGAGGAAGAGGAAGAGGAGCAAGGCGGGTGGGCGGGAAATATTGGTGTTCTCTCAAATTAAATTCCTAAGCGCCGTTTAATCTGAAGTTTGAGGTGCAGAAAAATTTATTATAAGAGAAAATAGAAGAGAGGAAATTGAACTTAGAATATTCATAGTAGTAGTAGTAGTAGTAGTAGTAGTAGTAGTAGTAGTAGTAGTAGTAGTAGTAGTAGTAGTGGTAGTAGTAGTAGTAGTAGTGAGAGAGAGAGAGAGAGAGAGAGAGAGAGAGAGAGAGAGAGAGAGAGAGAGAGAGAGATCCGTTATATAATATGGAGAGAGAAAAAAAAAGAATAAACTCCCTTCTCTTCTTTCCTCTTCCTCTTCCTCCTCCTCCTCCTAACACCTGGATCAGTCACACACACACACACACACACACACACACACACACACACACACACACACCTGTCACTCTCATGCACGATAATCAATTTTTTTTAATGAGAGAGAGAGAGAGAGAGAGAGAGAGAGAGAGAGAGAGAGAGAGAGAGAGAGAGAGAGAGAGAGTTAGTTTTATTTGCATTGCCTTCCATTATAACGTTTTTTTTCTTTATTTGTTTTATTTATTTTTTATTGTTTTTTGTTTTGTTTTGTTTTTCTTACTTTTTTTGTCTTGTTTTTTTCTTTGGTTTCTTTTTCATCGTTTTTATTCTCTCGTTTTTTTCCTCTATATTTTCTTTTTTTTTTCTTTCATTACAATTTTTCTCCTTTTCTTTTCTTTTTAATTCCTTTTTTCTTCCTTTTTTGTTCTTTTTCACTTTTTTATTGTTTTATTTCCTTTTCCTCCTCCTCCTCCTCTTCTTCTTCTTCCCTCGTTCTATTCCCTTCCCAGTGAGAGGTATCACTTTCCTTTACTCTCTCTCTCTCTCCTGCCCTTCACTCTCCCACGCTCCCTCGTAGCTCTCCCTCTTGTGTGTGTGTGTGTGTGTGTGTGTTCCCTGGGTGGTTGTTAGGAAGAATGGAAAAGAAGAAAGTAAGGAAGGAAGGAGATTGATGGGATGGAAGGAAGAAGGGAGGAAGAGGGGAAGAAGGGAGGAAGGGGATGGCGGTGGAGGAGAGGAGAGAGGAGATGGAAGAACTATGGAAAGAGAAGAGAGAAGGGAGGAAAGGAGGGAAGAAGGGAGGAAAGGGGAAGAAAAAAGAAAGAAGGGAAGGGAAGAAACATGGAAACATGGAAATGCAGGCAACAGAAAGACTACTGGCTCATTACGAGGTCGCCCGCTTGGGTGATTTAATCTGCTCGACCGCCAATTGGGGCTTGAGGAGCAGATGAAAGCACCTCGATATTGAAGAGCAGATGAAAGCGCCTCGATATTCAGTTTACTCCCGACGCAGCGAAATGACGGTCGATTCTATATTTGAAGGAGTTGATGGTATTCGCATTTACTACTTCTGAGGGAAGATTGTTCCAGTGGCGGATGACTCGGGTTGAAAAGAAACTCCTTCCAATGTCTGTGTTACATCGACTCGACTGAGAAGGGAGGAACGTAGGGAGGAAAGGGAGGGAAAAGAGAGAAAGGGGAAAAAAAAAGAAAGAAGGGGAGGGAAGGGGAAGAAAGAAGGGAGGAAAGGGAGGGAACGGGGGAGGAAAGGGGAAGAAGAAAGAAGGGAAGAAAGGGAGGAAGGAAGGGGGAGGTTCTTCCTATATCCCATCATTCCCCTTCCTTCCCCTCCCTTCTCTTCACAGTCCAGTACTTATCTCCCCTTCCTTCCCCATTTAATCCCCTTCTCTTCCCATTTCTTCCCCTTCTCAATCCCCATTCTCCTCTCCCTTCCCTTCAGATCCTTTACCCCCTTCATTTCCCCTCAACCCCCTTCTTCTTCCCCTAAATTTCCCTTCTTTTCCCCTCCCTTCCCCATCACATCATATACTCTTCCCCCCTCCCTCCCCCTTACACCCTATTCCCCTCTTCTTCCTTCCCCTCCTCTTCCCCTCCTCCTCCTCCTCTTCTTCTTTTCCTTCCTCTTGAATTCCTCCTTTTCTTCCTTCCCTTCTCAATTTCCACTCAATTCCCCTCGGTTCTCTCTCTTTCTTTCTCTCCTCCCCTCCCCTCCCCTCCCCTTCCTCTCTCTCTCTCTCTTCCCTCACACCCAAACTTTTCTCACTTTCTCTCCCTCCTCCTCCTCCTCCTCCTCCTCCTCCTCCTCTCCCTTCAAATTTTAGCTTTCACCAATATCGCCCTTCTTCCTCTCCTCCACCTCCTCCTCCTCCCCTCAACTCCCAGCCTCCCCCAGGGTGTCAAGCTTCTCCCCTGTGGTCGTGACTCCCCTTAGGTTACTTACTCACCCCTAGACGACCCCTTGAGTTTCCCGTCACGTCCCTTCAGTGTCTTTTTTCCCCTCACTTCTTCTTTTCTTCTTCTCTTTTTCTTTTCTTATTTTCTTCCTTTCTTGTTTTATTCCTTTCTTCTTTCTTTTCTTTTCTTATTTTCTTCCTTTCTTTTTCTTTTCTTATTTTCTTCCTTTCTTTCTTGTCTTCTTCCTTTTTCTTCTCTTCTTCTTTTCTTCTTTTCTTCGTTTTTTTCTTGTTTTCTTTCTTTCTTTCTTATTTTCTTTCTTTTCTCTCAGCCTTCTCCTCCTCTTCTTATTTTTCTTTTTCTTCATTTTGTATATACGTGTTTTTTGTTTTTTCTTCCTTCTTTTTTCTCTCCTTCCTTTCATTCATTCATTCTTCCTCTTTCTTCTTCTTCTTTTTCTTCTTCCTTCTTCTCTTCCTCCTCCTCCTCCTCCTCCTCCTCTTCCTCCCTATCGACCATCATTGCCTCCATAATCGTGATCTTTGCTTTTTTTTTTTTCTTCTCCCTCTTTCTTCTCTTCCTCCCCTCGTCCATTTGTCTTCTTCTTTCTTCATTTCAAGTATTTATCCTTTTTCTTACTTCTCTTCTTTATCATCTTTTTCTTATTCCCATTCCATTATCTCGAGTTTTTCTATATATTTATTTTCTCTTCTCCACTATTTTTGTTTTTCTCCTTTCTCTTCCTTTCCTTCTTGTTCATCTCCTTTTCTTTCCTTCACTTCCTCCTCTTTCTTGTCCCATCCCATCTCAGCCCTTCCTTCCTTCCTATCCCTCCTCATCCTTTCCTCCCCATCCCTTCCTTCCTTCCCTACTCCTCCTCCTTTCCCTTCCCTTCCCTTCCCTTCCTTCCTCATCCTTTCCTCCCCATCCCTTCCCTTCCCTTCACTACTCCTCCCATCTTTTCCCTTCCCTTCCCTTCATCTTCTCTCCACCTCTACCCTCATCAAAGCAACGGGACACATACCCTGTAATCTCTCTCTCTGGCCCTCTCTCTCTCGCTCTCTCTCTCTCTCTCTCTCTGCTGTGTGTGTGTGTGTGTGTGTGTGTGTGTTACCTAAGTATTTGGAGTAGTTTCCGGTTCCCTTTCATCTTGTCCCTCCCTTAATCTTCCTCCTCCCTTCCTTCCTTTATCTTTGTCTCTATCTCCCTGTTTCTCTTCTTTTCTGCCTCTCCTTCACTCCTTCCTTATTTCCCTTCATCTCCTTTTTCCTGTTTGCTATTCTTCTTTCTTCCCTTACTTTCTTACTTTCTTCCTCTCTCCCTTCGTTTGTTTCCTTCCTTCTCTCCTCTCTTTCTCCTTCTCCTGTCCCCTTCTTTCCTCTTATTCTTTCTCTCCTTTATTCCTTCCTTCCTTTCTTCTATTTCTTCTTTCTTCCCTTCCTTTCTTTCTTCCTTCCTTCCTTCCTTCCTCTCTTCCTTCCTCTTTCCTTCTCTCTTCTTCCTCTCCTCTATGGTGTGAATCTCTCTCTCTCTCTCATTCATGTACACGTCTCTATTCTATTCTTAATTGTCTTCTCTCTCTCTCTCTCTCTCTCTCTCTCTCTCCTCTTTCTCATTATTCCTCTCTCTCTCTCTCTCTCTCTCTCTCTCATTTCGTTTCTGTAAGGGTCGGTCAGGCAGAGAGAGAGAGAGAGAGAGAGAGAGAGAGAGAGAGAGAGAGAGATTGGATTCACACCCAACTTTTTCTCCTCCTCCTCCTGTTCTCACACCTTCTTCCCTCCTTTCCTCCACCCTTCCTCTCCTTCCTTCACTCCACCCTTCCTCTCCTTTCCCTTGTTTTCCCTTCCTTTTTTCCTTTAATTTCCTTCCCTTCCCTCTGTTTCTTCCTTTTCCTTTTCCTTTCCCTTCCCTTCCTTTCCATAACCTTCCCTTCCTTGTTCTTTTCCATCTCCTTTCCCTTCCTTTTCCTTCCTTAACCATCTCTTTCCCTTCCTTCCTTTCCGTTCCCTTCCCTTCCCTTCCCTTCATTCTCCTTCCCCTCCACCCCTCCTCTTCCCTCCTACCATCCTTCCCACCCCTTCTCTCCCCTCCTCCTTCCTCCTCTCTCCCTCCCCTCCCCTTCCCTTCCCTTCCGCGGCCACCCAACTTCTCTCCAAATTAATGTCTTCAAGGGAATTTCACGCACATGTCAAACGCAGTATTTAAAGTCAGTCCGCCATGATTTAGCCGCGAGTCCGTTTTCTATGAAGCCGCGTTGAAGAGAGACTGGGAGTGACAGCTTACCTAATGTCCTTTCTTTTTCTTTGTTTATTCTTTTTGTTTTTTCTTTATTTCTCTAGCTATCCATTGCATTCATCCTTTCTTTCTTTCTTCCTTCATATTTTGCTTCGTTTTTTTATCATTCCTTATTTTTCTTCCCTTTTTAACTTTCCTTTTTTTCTGTTTATTCCTGTTTTTCTTTTCCTTTTATTTATAGCGTATGTCCCCAACTGTACCTTATCGTATTGCATTTATTTTTATCTCAGTTTATTTTTAGTTTAGTTTATCTTTCAATCGTGTTCTTTTATTTTTCTTTGTTCCTTCCGTGTTTCTCAATTAAAAGCTCTGTTATCTGTGTTAGAGAGAGAGAGAGAGAGAGAGAGAGAGAGAGAGAGAGAGAGAGAGAGTTTGAAAAGTGGCTGTGTACGTTTCTGTATATCTGTCTCTGGTGACAAGCTCATTAGCGTGTATGTGTGTGTGTGTGTGTGTGTGTGTGTGTGTGTGTGTGTGTGTGTTCGATTTTTTTAACATTTACTCTTGATCCTATTCATTCTATTCATGACTATTTTTCTTATACATCTTCACTTTGATAGCGTTTTCAAAGGTTATGCCTGAAGTTTGTAATGAAATATGATGTTTTATGAGATATTTCAAAACTCTATTGTTATGCTGAAGGTTATCCGGGAATGCGACAAATTACCAATAGTTTTTTTTCTTATTTAATATAACAAAGAAAGTTAAATAAGAAAAGAAATCTGTAAAAAGCTATTCTGAAATTTTTATTGTGCTGAAGGTTATCCGGGAATGCGACAAATTACCAATAGTTTTTTTTCTTATTTAATATAACAAAGAAAGAGTTAAATAAAAAAGAAATATGTAAAAAGCTATTCCGAATTTTTTTATTGTGCTGAAGGTTATCCGGGAATGCGACAGTTTTTTTCTTATTTAACTGTAACAAAGAAAGAGTTAAAAAAGAAATATGTAAAAAGCTATTCTGAAATTTTTCTTATGCTGAACGTTATCATGGAATGTGAAAAAAACCAATTGTTTTTTTTCATATTTAACTGTGACAAAGGAAGAGCAAACAAAAAAAATACATATAAAAAGCTATTCTAGATCGTAACGAAATCATTGTTTTTTAGCAACGAAAACAAAGAGAATGCTACACAAGAGAATGATTAATAAAAAAATATAGGAAAAAACTGGGAAGAATAAAGAAGTAAACTAAATAACGCAGATGTATAAATCAGAATGACAAACAAGAACGAATGATACAAATTTCACTTCCAACTTTATAGACATGCTCATATACAAAAACTATCGACATTCTTCATAGATTTCTTCCCTTCGCAACCCCATAAACTGCGGCAAACCTATAGTGAGGCTTTCCTGGAAGACTGCGGCAAACCTCACATGTCATCTTTAAATGGAATTTCACGCCACACACCAGCGTTGCCAAAACTTTTTTTTTTGCATATTTTTTCTTGCTTCGAGTTAAAAGTCTTGGTGTTTTATATAAAATTTTCAAAATTAACCTCTTTACAAGATAATGCAAGTTGTCTTATTTAATAAAAACTAGTAATTAATGTTTCGTAAAGAAATTTAGTCATGATTCTGTAGACATGTTGGCTGCACTCCACGTAACATTAGTCTATTGAGTTTCCCAGCCACTTCGTTCTCAATCCAAGGAATTGTCTTGCTCATAATGTATTGTGATGGAAATGTACGGACATGTTTTTCTCAGTAAACTAGGAGCCTTTCGTAGAACCATCCAGGAAACATTAAATCTATCTGGCGGTAACACTGCGTCACACACCCTGTGCCGCCGCGCTGGCTCATTGCCACTCTCGCCAAACATACAAATTCTGACCACAACCATGCAAAAACCACATTGTTTATAAAGATTAAGTGATATAAAGTTAGATTTGGGATTTTATTTCGAAGACATTGAGGTACATTTCAACCAATTTGGCAATACTCAATTTTTTTCGCTATGTTCCCGCACAGGGCCTGCTTGCCTCGCCACCCCCAGCCGCAGTTTATGGGTCACAAGCAGGACAAAGATAAAGAAAGAAAATACTAAAAATAAAATACATATAAAGCCTGCAACACGAGTCTCCCAAATAAAGTAGTAAAGAAGTAGAAATAAAATACAAAACAAATGCACCCAATATTTCAAAGTGTAATGACCGTGAGAGAGTGCTTCTAGCGATTCTTATTGAAAATTTGAGCACGGGAGGTAAAACGTTTGGCTAAAAAGACTTACGCGTCGCCGATACCTAGCTTCGTGTTTTACTTCATAACTTACGCTTAGTGCCACTCGTATGTCCTCCTCCTCCTCCTCTTCCTCCTCCCATTACTCAAGCCATCAACACAACACTGATGCACTTGGTTTCATTTTTCATCTGTCCATCAACAAGCATGAATTTTGAAAGACGTGATCCATGCGCTCTACAATCTCGTGTCTGGGTGATGATGAATGTGCCCGATATCGTTGGCCACTTGCAATAAATCTTCAAACTATTTCTTCAGGGATATACTTAAGTGCTTATATAGATAGATAGAACCCTCACGTCTTCTTACATAAATCCCAGCCAGGTGTCGTGCCAGGCTAGACAGACGACAAACATATGATTTTGAGCGATGAACTCATGACTCAATGCCAGAGTTTATATTCATGGGACTTTACGAGTGAAAACATTTATTATTCTTATTTCTGGAACTTTTACCGCTGCAAAAAGTTTATCATTCTTGCTGTTGTTTAAGGAATATTTCTGGATGGATGTTTTTTCTTTGTGTGCGATCAAGTTAGGATTTTCAGACCTTTTTGACATCTAAAGTTTGACAAGGAAGTGTTGTTTTGGAGGAATATTTCAAAGCTATACTATTATCATTATTCTTAACATCCAAAGTTTTACAAGGAAGTATTGTTTTAGAGGAATATTTCATAGCTACTATTATCAATATTACTACTTATTCATTTATTCATTTCTTACTTGAGTGTCTTACGTGTCAGTGCGGTGTTCGAAAAGCTGTGTAAGTTGTGACGAATCTGTACCTGCTATTGACTTTGATGGAACGTGTTTATATATTTACAGTTTTATGCTTATGGAAAATTGAATATGCATGTTGAAACTGTTTATACATGAACTTTAATTTCTTTTAGTGTATGACTTGTGTGTACCATCACCTCGCCTCGTATTTGTCTCATTTATGCGTGAAACTATAAAGAACACGGATGACTTTTGACACACCACAGCAAGATTGATTGATAGTTTATTGTTGCAAGTAAACAACAAAGGAGAAGGGAGGAGCATGCCATCCCAACCCCCAGGCAGTACAGAGTGTGATTATGGAAGTGTTAATCTCCAGGTAGCCCTTCATTTGTTATCCTCAGTAAGTAGTTTTATTTTACGCCAAAGAAAGCAGCCAAAGAAAAGCAAAATGATATAGAAGAACGCAAAACTATACTGCTCCTCCCCTCAAAAAAATATAGAGAATGAATGAATGGAAGCACTCAAAGAAAAGCAAAATGAAATAGAAGAACGCAAAAACTTCACTGTTATCCCCTAAAAAATATAGAGAATGAATGAATGGAAGCACTCAAAGAAAAGCAAAATGAAATAGAAGAACGCAAAACTATACTGTTCCTCCCCCCTAAAAAATATAGAGAATGAATGAATGGAAGCACTCAAAGAAAAGCAAAATGAAATAGAAGAACGCAAAACTATACTGTTCCTCCCCCCAAAAAAATATAGAGAAAGAATGAATGGAAGCACTCAAAGAAAAGCAAAATGAAATAGAAGAAAACAAAACTATACTGTTCCTCCCCCCTAAAAAATATATAGAGAATGTATGTTAACCTTAGTGGAATGTGATTATCTCTATGTATCTATCTATTCATCTATCAACCTATCTATCTATCTATCTATCTATCTATACCTTACTAAACAGAAAAATAGTAATAGCAGACGATGTAATGATTAGTAAACTGGAATATAGCAGTGAATTTTTATTTTATTTACAGCAAAGGAGACAGCACAAGGGCACAAAAAAAGAGGAAACAACAATATAAAAAAACTGTAAAGAATCCGAAGAGGTGACCGAAAGAGCAGTCATTTACGTGAGAAGGTGTCCTGATACCTTCCTCTTGAATGAATGGATGTTATGATGTTTTTTGTATGGGAAGTTGCAATTTTATCAACTTTTTTTCGCATCAACTGTTGGAAAAAAGTGTTAAGCGTCATTTCATCAACTTTGTGCGTGAGCCGTTAAATAAATACAAATAAAACTCCATTATCTCGACAGCATCACATTTATCGCATTATTACTTCGTGATGAGTGGAGAAAACAGTGATGATGATACAATGTCCAATTTTGAATATCACGTAAAACACATTGAAGTATTATGATTGATGAGCCAGAGAATGAAAAAAAGGCAAGAATGAAATGAAAAAAGTGAAAAAAATGAAATAGAAGTGAAACAGAAAATGGAACAAGAAAGAATATTAGTGAACGCATTTGAGTATCATGATTAATTACCTAAAATATTAAAAGGAAAAAAAGAGAACAGGTGACCGCTCGATGAAATTAAAAAGGTAAGAATGAAATAAAAAAAAGTGAAAAAAATGAATAGACGTGAAACAGAAAATGGAACAAGAAAGAATATTAGTGAACGCATTTGAGTATCATGATTAATAACCTAAAATATTGAAAGAAAAAAAGAGAACAGGTGACAGCTCGATGAAATTAAAAAGACAAGAATGAAATAAAAAAAAGATGAAAAAAATGAAATAGAAGTGAAATAGAAAATGGAGAAAGAAAGAATATTAGTGAACGCATTTGAATATCATGATTAATTACCTAAAATATTAAAAGGAAAAAAAGAGAACAGGTGACAGCTCGATGAAATTAAAAAGGCAAGAATTAAATACAAAAAGTGAAAAAAAATGAAACAGAGGTGAAATAGAAAAGTGAAAAAAGAAAGAGTATTAGTGAACGCATTTGAATATCATGATTAATTACCTAAAATATTAAAAGAAAAAAAGAGAACAGGTGACGGCTCGGTGAAATGACTTACTCTACGGAGAACACATTTAAATATCACGATAATTAATTCTGACTTGAAAAAAAAGAAACAGAGAAAGAAACAGATGATACAGACGTTAATACTTTAATGACCCTGATTTAAATTGCAGGTAATAATATTTTTGTTATGTTAGTGCAATCCGAAGGCATTTAATATTATTATTATTATTATTATTATTATTATTATTATTATTATTATTAGCTGATTGATGCCGCCTACCTAGAGCATGTAAAAGAAAACATATATGAAAATTCTATAATAAAAAAAAAAACGGAAAGTGATAGGGTAATGAATATGTGTTTTCTTTTTTTTCTTTTCCGTGTTAAAAAAAGAAAGAGAAAAAGAAGAAAACGGGAAAGAAAATGAGAAAAAAGAAAGAAAAAAGAAAAAAATAAGAATAAGAAAAAAAACTTCCAATCCAAAGAAGAAAAAAAACAGGAAAGAAAACGAGAAAAAAAAGAAAAAAAGAAAATGAGAAAGAAAATAAGAAGAGAGAAAATAAGACAATAAGGGAAAAAAACTTCTTCCAATACAAAAAAAAGGAAAGAAAACGAGAAAAATAAAAGAAAAAAGAAAAAGAAAATGAAAAAAAGAAAAAAAAGAAAGAGAAAAAAACCTCTTCCAGTCATTAACACACACGAGCCAGCAAAACAAACAAACAAAATAACGAACAAATACATGAAATAAATAAAAAAAAGGTAAATAAAAAAAGGCTTCAGTAATCAACGTAACAATTTTGATGAACACGAATAATAATCAACTGACGGCATAACATTTTTTTATATAATGATTAATAATGCGATAAATGTGACGCAGTCGAGATAATGGAGTTTTATTTGTATTTATTTAACGGCTCACGCACAAAGTTGATGAAATGAGGCTTAACACTTTTTTCCAACAGTTGATGTGAAAAAAAGTTGATAAAATTGCAACTTCCCATTTTTGTTTTTAATGGTCGACGCTAAACTTGATCAAAATAACGTTTATGTTTTTTATGTAATAGGCTATTTCTAAAGGTCAGAGAGGGGGGGGGGGGAGTGTGTCAGGCGGGTTCTAATGAGTGTTTCTTGAGGTTCACGGTACAGAAGAAGGGTCTCACTACCACCAGGGTCATAAAACTACCCCTGGAAATGCCCACAACTCCTACGAAAGCCATGATCAGAATGACGTTTATGATTTTTTTATGTAATATGCAATTTATAAAGGTCTAAGAGGGGGTCAGTCGGGTTCTAATGAGTGTTTCTTGAGGTTCACGGTACAGAAGGAGGGTCACACTACCACCAGGGTCATAAAACTACTCCTGGAAATGCCCACAACTCCTACGAAAGCCTTGATCAAAAAACCGTTTATGTTTTTTTATGTAATAGGCTATTTCTAAAGGTCAGAGAGGGGGGGGGGGGGGTCAGTCGGGTTCTAATGAGTGTTTCTTCAGGTTCACGATACAGAAGAAGGGTCACACTACCACCAGGGGCATAAAACTACCCCTGGAAATGCCCACAACTCCTACGAAAGCCTTGATCAGAATGACGTTTATGATTTTTTTATGTAATAGACAATTTCTAAAGGTCAAAGAAGGGGTCAGGCGGGTTTTAATGAGTGTTTCTTGAGGTTCACGGTACAGAAGAAGGGTCACACTACCACCAGGGTCATAAAACTACTCCTTGAAATGCCCACAACTCCTACGAAAGCCTTGATCAGAATGACGTTTATGATTTTTTTATGTAATAGACAATTTCTAAAGGTCTAAGAGGGGGTCAGTCGGGTTCTAATGAGTGTTTCTTGAGGTTCACGGTACAGAAGAAGGGTCACACTACCACCAGGGTCATAAAACTACCCCTGGAAATGCCCACAACTCCTACGAAAGCCTTGATCAGAATGACGTTTATGATTTTTTTATGTAATACGCAATTTCTAAAGGTCAAAGAAGGGGTCAGTCGGGTTTTAATGAGTGTTTCTTGAGGTTCACGGTACAGAAGAAGGTTTAAACTACCACCAGGGGCATAAAACTACCCCTGGAAATGCCCACAACTCCTACGAAAGCCTTGTCAAATTTGTGTTCTCGGGCGGCGAAATGTTTTAAAATACGACCCAAAAAGTTGATAAAATTGCGTTCATGAATGTTTGTTTGTATAGATGAAGCAAAAATAGCTGTCGTAGGGGCGTTGGATAATGTTTTTATTTTATTTTATTATAATTGACGTAAAAAGTTGAGAAAGTGATGTTTATTTGTGTTTATTTTTTTATTTGACGAAAAAAATATAATATGACGTTTATTATTATTTTTTTTTGTTCATAGTTCAAGCATAAAAGTTGATATAAATAGCTTTTTTTTATTAGTTCAATTTACTTTATTTTTAGTTTATCTATTTATTTATTATCATTTATTATATTATGTTTATTAGTATTAATGTTGTTTTCGGCTCAATTTAAGATTATTTATTTAGTTAGTTTATTTATTGGTATTGTGTTCCTTAGTTTCATATCATTATTTCTTTTCCTATAACAGACCCCACACACACAAAAAAAAAAAAGGTATGGTAGCAGCGTTTGATGGTTGATGCTAAAAGTTAACATAGCGAGGTTTATTATTATCATTATTTTTTTTAACTGACGCAGAAATTATAATAGCGCTCGATAATGTCCGTTAGCTTCCCACCTGTAGCAAAAAAAAAGTTATCGAAGCCGCGTTCACAATACTTCTTTTTAACAGCCGACACGAAAAACTGATATAGCGAACTTTATTACTATTTTTTTCCATAACTGGCGCAGAATCACATCATAGTAGCGTTTTGATAATACTTTTTTTAACAGCTAGCACGAAAAAATAATATAGGAATTTTATCATTAGCTTTTTCTTCTACAACAGACGGAAAACTTATCATAACAGCGCTCGATACTGTCCGTTAGCTGTCCACCTGTCCGCTGAGTCACCTGTGCGTCAGCGTGTGGGCGGTAATCACCTGAACTAATCGCCGCTCCCGTCACGGCTCTCGCGATGCGTTTGCCGCTGAATGAACTCATCAGAGGAGCGCCGCGCGTCACGCCACACGGCAGTTTATGGAGCACAGGACGCTCATCACGGGGCGAGACACACGACGCGGCCTCATTAGCGGATGATGATAGTGTCCTGCGGTTTTATTTTACTTGTTTTTCGTTTTCCTTGTTTTTCGTGGTTAAGGAGACGCGCAGTTAAAACGTATGCCCCCACTTTACCTTCAACGTTAACTTTACCTAACCTTTACCTCGCGACACGGATGTTTTTGTTTGCTATTTCACTTGTTTTTCGTGTTAAGGAGATGAGCACCAAAGCCACGCGCAGCCAACTTTTT
>NC_066512.1:5800686-5803186 GCF_024679095.1 Eriocheir sinensis
ACTTTTGTTTGTCTTTTGTTGTTGTTTATTTGTGTTTTTATGTCTTTCTTTCTTTCTTTATTTTTTTCTATTTGTTTTCATTTGATTTCATTTTTTACTTTGTTTTTTTGTCTTATTTCCTCACACTCGTTTGCTTGTTTTGTTGTTTATTATTTATGTTTTAATGTCTTTCTTTCTCTCTTTCTTTCTTCTATTTATTTTCTTTTTTACTTCTTTTTTTGTCCTATTTCCTTCCTCCTCTCATTATCCATTCCTTGCCTTCTCCTCCTTTCTTCTCTTTCCTTTTTATTTCCATCGTTTCTTGGTGCTTAATATTTTCCTTGTATTCTTATCATTAACTATTCATCACTTCGCTTTATATCTCCTTTCCTTCTTTCTCCTTCTCTTTACCTTCATTTCTTTCTTCCTCTTCCTTCTTTCCCTCTTCCCGTTTATTTTAGCGTTTGTCTTGTATTTTTCATCTTGGTTCTGTTATTCACTTTTCGTTGTTTATCTCTTTATCTTCCTTTCATCTTTCTCCTCCTTTTCCCTATTCTCCACTTTCCTATTTCCCTTCTCTTTGTTTTCCTTCCCCTTCTGTCTCTCTTCCTTCCTTTCTTTACTCTCCACTTCCTTATTTTCCTTCCTTCTCCTCTTCTTCTCATTTCTCCACTTTTTTTCTAATTAAACATTCATAAAGAGAAGGAAAACAAAAGAGAATCAAAATATAAACAAACTAACAAAAACTTCCACAACAAGACATATACAAGGACTCAATACCTGAACAAAAGAACAAAAGACGATCGAAACTCAACCCAAAGAAGCAGCTGATCGTTCATATCGTTTATAGACTCGCAAACTATAGACGAAAGGAATGGAGCAATAGACGCGAAGTACGGGTGATTGGATTCCATGCGGGGGGGACTTTAAAGGGAATTCGATACTAAACACAGGTCGTTGAAGGCATTGAAATCCATACAGGTAGATTTCAGTAGGTGGCTAAGCCTTCTCTTACCTGTTACCTGTTACCAATGCCCCCCTTCCCTCCCCTTCCTTCCCCTCTTTCCTCTTCTTCCTTTTCCTTTTCTTCCATTTTCTTCCTCCTTTTTCCTTTTTCGTCTTTCTTTTCCTCCCATTTACCAGTTTTTCTTCTTATTTACCCTTCCTTTCTTTTCCTTTCCCTCCTTCCCCTCTTTCCTCTTCCTACTTTTCCTTTTCTTCCATTTCTTTCTTCCTTTTTCTTTCTTCGTCTTTCTTTTCTTCCCATTTTCCAGTCTATTTTCCTCTCTAGTCCTCCTTTTGTTCTCCATATTTTCCCTTTCCTTTTCCTTCCTTTCCCCTTCCAACGTTCCATTCTCCAGTTACTCTTTTTCCTTCTTTTCCCATTTCCTTTTCCAGTTTTCTCTTATCTTTCTCTTTTTCTCGTCTCCTTCTTCCCTTTCCTTTCCAACGTTTCCTTCTTTTCCTTCCTCTTTCTTGATTCTCTTCCTTTCCCTTCTCTTGTTCCTTTCCTTCCTTCCTTCCCTTTCGCTTTTCCTTCCCTATCCTTCTTCCCTTTCTTTCCCACCTTTCCTTCTCTTTCTTTATTCTCTTCCTTTCCCTTTTCTTGTTCTTCCTTACCAGCCCTTCCTTCATTCCTTTCCTTCCTTCCTTCCCTTTCGCTTTTCCTTCCCTATCCTTCTTCCCTTCCCTTTTCCAGTCCTCTTTTACCCTTCTCTTCTATTCCCCTTCCTCCCTTCCCTTCCCATCAACTTTTCAATCTTCTACTCTTGTTCCCTTCCTTCATTCCTTCCTTTTCCTTCACTATCCTTCTTCCCTTCCCTTTTCCAGTCCTCCCTTACCCTTCTCCTCTATTCCCCTTCCTCCCTTCCCTTCCCATCAACTTTTCAATCTTCTACTCTTGTTCCCTTCCTTCATTTTCTTTTCTTTTCCTTCACTATCCTTCTTCCCTTCCCTTTTCCAGTCCTTTCTTACCCTTCTCTTCTATTCCCCTTCCTCCCTTCCCTTCCCATCAACTTCTCAATCTTCTACTCTTGTTCCCTTCCTTCATTCCTTCCTTTTCCTTCCCTATCCTTCTTCCCTTCCCTTTTCCAGTCCTCCCTTACCCTTCTCCTCTATTCCCCTTCCTCCCTTCACTTCCCATCAACTTTTCAATCTTCTACTCTTGGTCCATTCCTTCATTCCTTCCTTTCTTCTCCTATCCTTCCTTCCCTTCCTTCCTTCCTCCTTCCCTTCTATTCCTTCCTCCTTCCCTTCCATCAACTGTTCAATCTTTCTGTACACCTTCCCTTCCCTACCCCCATCCACGTCCCTTCCCTTCCCTTCCCTTCCCTTCCCCTTCCCTTCCCCTCGGCCAGATTTGCAAGGGTGTAACAGGAGCGGCTCAGGTGTACGCCCCTTACCTGGTTAATCCCCACGCCTCCTCACATGAAGCCCCGCGCGGAGGAGGAGGAGGACGAGGAGGAGGAGGAGAACGAAGACGAGGTATATGAAAAACAAAGAAAGAAACAAAGAAGAGGGT
>NC_066512.1:5810686-5813186 GCF_024679095.1 Eriocheir sinensis
GACACACAAAAAAACGAAACATTTCAAAATTAACGAAAAAAAAAAGTATAAAACGAGTTAAAACAAATATTTGACCTCCAGAGTTTATATATTAAAAAAAAAAAACCCGAATAGCGTGAATTTTTACTTTTATGAATATGGAGAGAGATAATCTTTTCTCGCTTTAAAATCTCTCTCTCTCCTTTTTCCCCTCCTAAGAAAAGAGAAACGATGAAAGGAGGAAAAGGTAAGATCATTCTTCTCCTCCTCCTCTTCCTCCTCCTCCTCCTCCTCCTCCTCCTCCTCCTCTTCCTCCTCCTCCTTAACTGGCCGAGGGCGGAAGAGGGGAAGGAAGGAGGAAGGAAGGGAGGAAGGAAGGGAGAGGGCGGTTGACAGAGCAAACTGGTGAGGAGGAAGACTTAGGAGGAGGAGGAGGAGGAGGAGGAGGAGGAAGACGAGGAGGAGGTAGTAGTAGTTGTAGTAGTAGTAGTATTATTAGTAGTAGTAGTAGTAGTCAGTCAGTCTACTCAGTTAGGTCCTCCTCCTCCTCCTCTTCCTCCTCCTCCTCTTCCTCCTCCTCCTCCTCCCCGTCACAATTATCTTCCCTCTATCAACCCTGACAGACCAATCAGATCGCTCCATTTGTGTGAAAAAGACCAGAAAGATAAAAAGAGAAAAGGAAGAAAATAAAAAAAGCGAGAGAGAGGGAGGGAGGGAGGAGGAGATGGAGGTGAAGTAAAGAGAGGTATGGAAGGAGAGAGGGGAGGAGGGAAGGGAAGGAAAGGGAAGGGAAGCGAGGGGAGGGGAAGGGAAGGGAGGGGAAGGGAAGGGAAGGGAAGGGAAAGGAAGGGAAGGGAAGGGAAGGGAACGGAAGGGAAGGGAAGGGAACGGAAAGGAAGGGAAGGGAAGGGAAGGGAAGGGAGGGGAGGGGAGGGGAAGGGAAGGATAGGAAAGGAAGGGAAGGGAAGAGAAGGAAGGGAAGGGAAGGGGTGGGAGGAAGGATAGGAGAGGAAGGGAAAGGAAGGAAGGAAAAGAAGGGAGAAGGAAAAGAGAAGGAAAGATGAAAAAGGAAGGAATTTAAGGAGGAAGAGGAATAAAAGAGAAAGGAAGAATAAGGGAGAGAAGGAAGGAAAGGGAAAGGGAAAAAGGAGAAATAGAAAGGAGAGAATGGAATGAAAGGACGAAGAAAGAAATAGAAAGGGAGATAAAGAGAAGGAAAGGAAAGGAAAAGGAAAAAGAATAGAGAAAAAAGGAGAGAGATGAAGGAAGAAAAATGAAAAAATTGAAAAAAAAATCAAGAAAAAAAACGTGAATTTGAACGAGAGAGAGGGCTCCCTATTTTCTGGCTGTCGAGATAAGGGCGTGAACAAAGGGCGCGGCATTCAATCAAAGCCGCCCTTTACACAACAGCTGCCGCGGCCCTTGGAGTGACACTGATCTGCCCTTAGCCCGCCATGCCCTCCTCAAGCCTTGCCCTCCTCCTCCTCCTCCTCCTCCTCTTTTTACTTCTCTTCCTCCTCCTCCTGGGTGGCTGAGTGGTTAGCTTCATTTTCTTTCATTTTTTAATTTTTCTTTCTTTTTCCTTTCCTTTCCTTTTCTTTATCTCCTTCTCTCTCTTCCAATTCTTTCTTCGTAATTTCCTTTCATTCTCTCCTTTCTATTTCTCCTTGTTATCTTTCCCTTTCCTTCCTTCTCTCCCTCATTCTTCCTTTTATTCCTCTTCCTTTTTATTTATTTCCCTCTCCCAATTCTTTCTTCGTAATTTCCTTTCATTCTCTCCTTTCTATTTCTCCTTGTTCCCTTTCCCTTTCCTTCTTTTCTTCCTTTCTTTTTCCTTTTCTTTCCTTCTCTTTATCTCCTTTGTTATCTCTTTCTCTCTCTTCCAATTCTTTCTTCGTAATTTCCTTCCATTCTCTCCTTTCTATTTCTCCTTTTTCTCTTTCCCTTTCCTTCTTTTCTTCCTTCCTTTCTTTTTCCTTTTCTTTCCTTCTCTTTATCTCCTTTGTAATCTCTTTCTCTCTCTTCCAATTCTTTCTTCGTATTTTACTTTCATTCTCTCCTTTCTATTTCTCCTTTTCTCTCTCCTCCTCTTCCCTTCTCTCCCTCATTCTTCCTTTTATTCCTCTTCCTCCGTCCATTCCTCTTCCTCTTCCTCCTCCTCCTCCACCTCTTCCAGTTCCTCCATTCCCCTCCCTCCTCCTCCTCCTCCTCCTCTACCATAGTAAAACATATGATCATCAGTCTAGATATCTCTCTCTCCCTCCCTCTCCCTCCCTCTCCCTCTCTCTCCCTTACCATAAGATAACTATCAGGACAACTTTCCTTTATCTCCCTCTCCCTCCCTCCCTCTCCCTCCCTCTCCCTTCCTCTCCCTCCCTCTCCCTCTCTCTCGGAAGCTAAACAGACGCTACCGCACGCAAGGGATTATGGGTGGTAGTAGTAGTAGTAGTAGTAGTAGTAGTAGTAGTAGTAGTAGTAGTGGTGGTAGTAGTAGTAGTAGTAGTAGTAGTAGTAGTAAGGG
>NC_066512.1:5815686-5830686 GCF_024679095.1 Eriocheir sinensis
CTCTCTCTCTCTCTCTCTCTCTCTCTCTCTCTCTCTCCCGGGCAGCAGAGTGGATCATTTCGCCTCAGTGACCCTTCAAAGCCCTTTCCTCTGCCCTTTGTACCCACCCTTTGCCCCCCTCCCTCTCCCTTCCTCTTCTTCCTTTACCCTCCCTCCTTCTCACTTACCCCCTCCTCTCCTCCCTCCCTCTTCTCTCCCTTTCTCTCCTTACCTCCATTTCAAGCCCTTCTATGCTTCTCATTCTCACCCTCTCCTCTCCCTTTCTCCCTTTGCCTCCTTTCCAATACCCCTTATTTTCTCTCCCTTTCTCTCTCTCTCTCTCTCTCTCTCTCTCTCTCTCTCTCTCTCTCTCTCTCTCTCTCTCTCTCTCTCTCTCTCTCTCTCTCTCTCTCTTAACTCCTTCCCTTAATCTTACCTTCTTACCTAATCATTTGTTACCCATTTATTATTATCAAGTTCCCTTTTTCTTATCTTTATTTTTCTTATCTCTCTTCCTTTTACTCTTATCGTTATCCATTTCCATTATTGTTGCTCCATTTCCTCCCCTTTCCCCCATTTATCTCTCTTCTGTTCCATTATTTATTATCTCTATTATATTTTAGCTTCATTTCCTCCCCTTTCCTTATCTCTCTTCCCCTTATCGTTATCTAGTCTCTTACCATTAAACTGGGTCCATTTCCTTCCTCTATTATCTTCTCTCTCTCTCCCCTTTTCCCTAAACTAGCATCTCTTATCCTAGCTCGATTTCCTCCCCCTTGATGCTAGCGTTCTCCAGGATGAGCTTGACAGACTATATGATTGGGCGGGGAAGTGGCAGATGGAATTCAATGTCGGGAAGTGTAGCATTCTGAGTGTAGGTAGGAATAACCCCTCACACAATTACTCCTTAAATGGAACTCCTCTAAGCAGGTCTGGGCGTGAGAGAGACTTAGGAGTCCTAGTGAGCGCTGACCTCCGTCCTAGGGCTCAATGCATTCAGGCTAAAAATCGGACCTACAGAGTACTTGGTTTCATCTCAAGGAGCGTAAGCAATAGGAGCGCTGAAGTCATACTCAAACTTTACTTAGCGCTAGTTAGACCTTATCTCGATTATGCAGTTCAGTTCTGGTCCTCCTATTATAGAATGGATACCAAGATGTTAGAATCTGTACAGAGGAGGATGACAAAGATGATTCAGCTCGGGGAAGCCATGGAAGTCCTCAAACTTTACTTAGCGCTACTTAGACCTCATTTCGATTATGCAGTTCAGTTCTGGTCCTCCTACTATAGAATGGATATCAAGATGTTAGAATCTGTACAGAGGAGGGTGACAAAGATGATTCAGCTCGGGGAAGCCATGGACGGTGAGGTAAGGTGGGGTTGAGTGTACAGGAGCTGCCTTGTATAGGTCAACCGGCCTCTTGCAAACTCCTTTCGTTCTTATGTTCTCTCTAATCCGTCCTCCCTTAACCCTTATCCTATTCCTTTTCTCCTTTTACTTTCATCCCTTACGTTCCCTTTATCTTTTTTTTTACATGTATTTCATTAATCCACGAGACCAGCTCTTTTACCTCTGTTCTCTCTATTCTTTACTGATATCCACTTTCTCTTTCCTTCTTTAAGTTTAAGGTCGATAGTGGCCGCTTCCGCCTCCCATAAGCATTTCCAAAGATCAAAAAATAAATTAACTAAGTTCTCATGATTGTTTTTTCACTCATGAGGTCCCGACTAATCTCCTTTTTGCGGCCTTTGAAAATACTTAAAGTGCGGGGCGGAGGCGTCGGAGAAAACTGAGCTAATCTATTTTTTTTTTAACTTTCTTCTTTAAAATATTTTCCTCAGTATTTTTTTTTTAATTCTCTCACCTAGTTTTTCTTTATTTTCTTCTTTTTCTTTCCTCAGGTGAGTCAGTGTTGTTGTTGTTGTTTTTACCTGTCCTTGAGATACCTGGTAATTAACGTAAGACAAGACTCTCTCTCTCTCTCTCTCTCTCTCTCTCTCTCTCTCTCTCTCTCTCTCTCTCTCTCTCTCTCTCTCTCTCTCTCGGTATTTAATTAAGTTCTTTCTTATTTCTACTCCGTTTAATTATTCTGTTTTATCCATTTTTACTCTCTCTCTCTCTCTCTCTCTCTCTCTCTCTCTCTCTCTCTCTCTCTCTCTCTCTCTCTCTCTCCTCAATTTCCACCCTATGTTTCTCTCTCTTTCTTTATTCTTTTTTTAATCCTTTTCCCTTCCCTTCCCTGTTTTCCATTCTCTCTCTCTCTCTCTCTCTCTCTCTCTCTCTCTCTCTGTTCGTTCTCTTTATCTTTTCTTCCTCTTCACAATTTTTTTTTTCCCTTCTCGTTTCTTCCTTCCTTACTGCTTCCTTCTATACCTCCTCCTCCTCCTCCTCTTCCTCCTCCTCCTCCTCCTCTTCTTCCTCCTCCTCCTCCTCTTCTTCCTCTTCTTCCTCCTCTGTCCCTTTTCCTCCTCCTTCTCACACTTCACCAATCTTCCACTCCATTTTGTCCTCCTCCTCCTCCTCTTTCTCCTCCTCCTCCTCCTCCTCCTCCTCCTCCTCCTCCCTCTCTTCACTTAACCGCATGAATAAAGAGAGAATATTAAAATGAAGGGAGAGGGAGGTAATGAATGGGACAAGATGGCGGCAGGATTACGTCATCGGGTCTTACCATTACGAGGTGGATGACGTCATTATTGCGTCATTGGTTACGTCATTCATACTATCTACTGTTTTTTTTTTTGTTAATTTTCGGTTTTGTTAATTTACTGTTAATGAATTCTTTACTGTTTAATGTACTGTTTACTGTTAATATAATGCTTTTTCTGTTAATTTTCGGTTTTGTTAATTTACTGTTAATGAATTCTTTACTGTTTAATGTACTGTTTACTGTTAATATAATGCTTTTTTTTGTTGTTAATTTCAGCAGTAAAAATTAAATAATTGATGGATAATGTAAATAGATGAAATAATAAAGGAAGGTATTGATATTTTTTATGGATTGGAAATAAAAGAAAAATATGAGTGCGTGATTTTTGTTTAGAAAGGAAAAAATTGTTATTATTATTATTATTATCATTATTATTATTATTATTATTATTATTTTGTTGTTGTTGTTGTTGTTGTTGTTGTTGTTGTTGTTGTTGATGTTGATGTTGTTGTTGTTTCCATATTTCACATCACCCTTTTCGGCAGTATTTTCATCGTTTTCATACTTTTCCCCATTTTCATTATTTCCTTTTCCTCCTCTTCTTCTTCCTCATTATCATTATCATTATTTTCGTTACTGTAAACCTCTCTATTCTTATCATATCATCATTTTCCTCCTCTTCCTCTTCCTTATTATATCAGTACTTCTCTCTCTCTCTCTCTGTCTCTCTTTCTCTATTTCTTACTTTCTTAACTCTTTCTCTTTGTCTTCTTACCTATTAATTTGTCTTCTATTCATTTGTCTTCTATTCATTTGTCTTCTATTCATTTGTCTTCTATTCATTTGTCTTCTTATCTATTCATTTGTCTTCTTATCTATTCATTTGTCTTCTATTAATTTGTCTTCTATTCATTTGTCTTCTATTCATTTGTCTTCTATTAATTTGTCTTCTATTCATTTGTCTTCTATTCATTTGTCTTCTATTCATTTGTCTTCTATTCATTTGTCTTCTATTCATATGTCTTCTATTAATTTGTCTTCTATTAATTTGTCTTCTATTCATTTGTCTTCTTATCTATTCATTTGTCTTCTTATCTATTAATTTGTCTTCTTATCTATTAATTTGTCTTCTATTAATTTGTCTTCTAACCTATTCATTTGTTACCCGCTAATTGTTATCTAGTTTTCCTTTCCCTTAAAATAGCTCCTCCTCCTCGTCTTCCTCCTCCTCCTTTTAATCATCATCATATCATTATTATCACCATCTTCCTCTTCTTCCTCCTCCTCCTTCTCCTCATTATCATCATCATCATATTGTCCATTACGGGTTGCATTATGGCCTTTAAACAACAAAACTCATTATCAGAATCCTCCTCCTCCTCATCATCATCACCATCATCGTTTTGTCGTCCATTTCGGCTCACACACATTTTGGTCCTTAAACAATAAAACTCGTCATCATCATCGTCATCCTTGTCATCAAAAAATCATAATATGGACTTTCGGCTCACACACACTTCGGCGCTAAAACAACAAAAACTCATCATTATCATCATCCTATTATTATCTTTTTATTATTAACAACAAAACTTATCATCCCCGTCATCATCATCATCACCTTCCTCTTTATCATCATCATATCATACTCCTTATGTTCTTATGTTCTTATGTTCTTATTATCGTCCATGTACTTTCGGGTCACATTAACGACAAAACTCATCATCCTCGTCATCATCATCATCGTCGTCCTCGTCATAATGGCCACGTCGTCCTCGTCCTCGTCGTATTATCGGTTATAAATTCTCTGGCCAAAAGCGATTTATTGCCGAACCGAAATGGCGTATCGGATCCAGGCAGACTCGAACCTTTTATTTCTTTCTTTTTTTTCGCTCTCTGTCTCTCTGTCTCTCTGTCTCTCTCTCTCTCTCTCTCTCTCTCTCTCTCTCTCTCTCTCTCTCTCTCTCTCTCTCTCTCTCTCTCTCTCTCTCTCTCTCTCTCTCTCTCTTTTTTTTCTTACTTTCTTCCTCTCTCTCTCTCTCTCTCTCTCTCTCTCTCTCTCTCTCTCTCTCTCTCTCTCTCTCTCTCTCTCTCTCTCTCTCTCTCTCTCTCTCTCTCTCTCTCTCTCTCGTTTCCATCCATTATTTTTTTTCATCCGTCACAATTTTTTTTTATTTTGCCTTTCATGTTTAGTCTTTTTTTTGCTCTTTTTTATGTGAAGTTCGATTCTCTTTTGTTTTTTTAATTTCCTTTTATTGTTTCGTTTATTCTTTTTTTTCTTTCCTTTATACGTGTTAATATTTTTTTCTTTATCTTTTTTTTTTTTTTTTGCTTTTTTTCCGTCGAGTTTTGGAATTCTGTGACGTGGATTCGAACTCTTTTTTTTTTCTTTTTTTTTTTTCCTCATTGGGTTCGTTGATTCTCTGTTTTCCTTTCCATAATTTTTTTTTTTACAGCGGAGATTTTTTTTTCCTCTTTTAATGTTTCCAATTTTCTCTCTTTTCTCTTTATTTGGTGACGTGGAGTTAAATTCTCTTTTATTTCTCTTCCTTATTACTCCGTTTATTCCTTTTTTCCTTCCCATTTTCTTCTTTCTTTTCTTTTTCTTTTCATACGTCATTATTTTTTTCTCCTTTTTAATGTTTCGAATTTTCTCTCTTTTCTCTTCATTTGGTGACGTGGAGTTAAATTCTCTTTTATTTCTCTTCCTTATTCCTTCGTTTATTCCTTTTTTCCTTCCCATTTTCTTCTTTCTTTTTTTTTCATACGTCATTATTTTTTTCTCTTTTTTAATGTTTCCAATTTTCTCTCGTTTCTCTTCATTTGGTGACGTGGAGTTCAATTCTCTTTTATTTCTCTTCCTTATTCCTTCGTTTATTCCTTTTTTCCTTCCCATTTTTACGTCATTATTTTTTTCTCTTTTTTAATGTTTCGAATTTTCTCTCTTTTCTCTTCATTTGGTGACGTGGAGTTCAATTCTCTTTTATTTCTCTTCCTTATTCTTATCGTTATTCACATTTCGATAATTTTTTCTTCTAAGTGACATGGATTCGCTTTTTTTTTTTCTTTTATTTGGTATGTGATTTTTCCTCTGGCGGGATTTTCTCTTTAATAATTCTAATAATGAGTTTCTGCAATAAAGACGGGAGAGAATGATTAGTATAGTTAACGCCTGACCTCCTCTTCCTCCTCTCATCCTTTTCTCTTTTCTTTCTTTCTTTCTCTTCTACTTACATTCTCAATCGCTTAAACACATTCCCTTTTCTTTCTTTCTCTTTTCCTTTCTTCCTCAATCGCTTAACTCATTTCACCTTTTGTTTTGTTTCTTGTTCTTTTTATCTCCTTCGTCCACCGTCAAATCTTTTCTTTTTCTATTGTATTCTTTCGTTCTTCTATTGTTTTATTCTATTGTTTTCTTCTCATTTGCTTTTAAGAACCGATGTTGATTCTACTGTTGTTTTGTTCGGGTTTAAATATTACTCTCTCTCTCTCTCTCTCTCTCTCTCTCTCTCTCTCTCTCTCTCTCTCTCTCTCTCTCTCTCTCTCTCTCTCTCTCTCTCTCTCTCTCTCTCTCTCTCTCTCTCTCTCTCTCTCTCTCTCTCTCTCTCTCTCTCTCTCTCTCTCTCTCTCTCTCTTTTTCTCTATTTATCTCCCTGTCTCTCTCTCCCTCTTTCTCTCTTTCTCTATCTCACTCTTTCTATTTATTTCCCCTCCTCCTCCTCCTCCTCCTCCTCCTCTTCTTCCTCTTTTTTCCTCCTTTCTGATATAACTGTTAATCTCATTCTTGTATTTAATTTCCTTTTCGTTTCGTCTCGTTATTCTTTCGTCTAATTTCCGGTACATTTTTATCTTTCTTTCTTCCTCTCTCTCTCTCTTTCTTTCTCACCTTTATTCAGTTTCCTTTCCTTGGTGATACGTTGATGAATACTTTATGTTATTTTTCTTTTTCCTTTTTCTTTCTTTTATTCAATCCTTTTCTTTTTCTCTCCTTCCTTTCCTTGTTTCGTCACGCCCACATTCCGTTTTCTTTCTCTCTTACTTTCTTTTATAATATTTTTTCCTCTTCCTCAAAGGCCAATCTTTCTCCTCCCTTTTCTTCTTCTTTATCCACGTCTGTTCTCCTCTTTGATTTGTTCCATTCTCTTCCTTTCTCTTCCTTCCTTCTTCCGCATCCTCTGTTTATCTCTTCATTTCATCTCTAATGGTAACTTATTTTTCTCTTTTTCCTTTTCTCTCCTGTGCCCCACGTCAAAACCTTTCTCGTCTCTCTCTCAGGTATTTCTCTATTTATTTCCTCTCGCTGTCTCATCTTCATTTCATCCCCCGTTAAATATTCTCCCTGCTTTTCTGTCTGGCAACATTTTTTTCATTGTTTCTTTCTCTCGCTATCTTGTTCGTCTCCTCGCTACCCCGCTACCCGTTCACTATTTTTCCCTTTTATATGATTTGTTTCTCTCTCAAATTCTTTTTTCTCGTTGCCTCAGATATTTCCCTTTCTCTTCTATTGCTTCCATGTTTCCTTTTCTTTTCTCCTTCTCTCCCTCGTCCCCTTCCTTCGTGTCATCTCTATTCTTTTCCTCCTTTTCTTTACTTCCTCTATATTTGTCTCCTCCCTACTTCGCTTTCTCCTCCTCTCAGCTTCCCTTCACTTCCCTTTCTCCCCCCTATTCATCTCCTCCTCCTCCTCCTCTCCCTCTCTATAGCGCTTTTTCCTCCCTCCTATTCATCTCTCTCTTCGTCTGTTCCTCTCTCTTAATTACCTCCCCTTTGCTCTTTCTCTCTTCTTCGCGGCTGTCAGTTCATCTCCTTCGCTCGATTCGCTCCTTTCTCTCCTCTTCCTCCTCCTCCTCTTTATCAATCTCCTCTTTTCTCTCTCCTTCGTCTCCTTCTCTTCTTTACTTGGGGTTCCTTCTCTATATATGTCTCCTCCATCCTGTGTTTTCTCTCCCTTCTATTCCTGTTTCTCTTCCCCTTCCTCTCCTCCTCCTCTTTATCAATCTCCTCTTTTCTCTCTCCTTCGTCTCCTTCTCTTCTTTACTTGGTGTTCCTTCTCTATATATGTCTCCTCCATCCTGTGTTTTCTCCCTCCTATTCCTGTTTCTCTTCCTCTTCCTCCTCCTCCTCCTTCTCCTCCACCTGTGTTTCTCTGCTTATTTATCCTTCCTTCTTTATTCCTCTCCTTTCTCCTTCTCCTCCTCCCTACCTCTCCTTCTCCTTCTCCTCCTCTCCTCATCTCGCAATCCGTCTTTCCCTCTCTCCTTCTCTCCTCTCCTCTCCACCCTGCTAGTCTCCTCTTTACTCTCTATTTCCTCGCTTTCTTCTCCTCTCTATTCGTCTCCTCTCTCCTTCTCTCCTCTCCACCCTGCTATGTCTCCTCTTTACTCTCTATTTCCTCGCTTTCTTCTCCTCTCTATTCATCTCCTCTCTCCTTCTCTCCTCTCCACCCTGCTATGTCTCCTCTTTACTCTCTATTTCCTCGCTTTCTTCTCCTCTCTATTCGTCTCCCCTCTCCTTCTCTCCTCTCCACCCTGCTATGTCTCCTCTTTACTCTCTATTTCCTCGCTTTCTTCTCCTCTCTATTCGTCTCCTCTCTCCTTCTCTCCTCTCCACCCTGCTAGTCTCCTCTTTACTCTCTATTTCCTCGCTTTCTTCTCCTCTCTCGTAGTCTCCTCCTCGCTATTTCGTCTCCTCCTTTCTCCTCTTTCTCCTTCCCTTCGTCTCCGTCACCTCGTCCACGCTCGGCGGATTTATGAGACGGTCTGCGAATTACCAAAACCCGTCACATAAATCTTGGTTAATAATGACCATTATGTTTTTTTTTCCCTGTTTTTTTTCCCTTCCTCTTTCTTTTTTTCCCTTTTTTCCCTCTCTTCCCTTCTTTATCTCTTATCCCGACCTCCCTCCCTTTTTTCTCTTTCTCTCTCTCTCTTTCTCTCTTTTTTTTCTTCCTTTCTTCCTCTTTGTCTCTTTTATACTCTTTCTTTCTTTCTTTCTTTCTTGTTTTTTTTTTCTCCTTCCGTGTTGCTTTTCTTTACGGTAACTGACTCTCTCTCTCTCTCTCTCTCTCTCTCTCTCTCTCTCTCTCTCTCTCTCTCTCTCTCTCTCTCTCTCTCTCTCTCTCTCTCTCTCTCTCTCTCTCTCTCTCTCTCTCTCTCTCTCTCTCTCTCTCTCTCTCTCTCTCTCTCTCTCTCTCTCTCTCTCTTTTCTTTTTTTCCTTTTTTTATCTCTGTTCTTTGAGTTCTTTGTTTCTCTCTCGGAAGGAAAACATTCTCTCTCTCTCTCTCTCTCTCTCTCTCTCTCTCTCTCTCTCTCTCTCTCTCTCTCTCTCTCTCTCTCTCTCTCTCTCTCTCTCTCTCTCTCTCTCTCTCTCTCTCTCTCTCTCTCTCTCATTAAAGGACGAGGTTAGAAAAGCTTTACCGTTGAGAGAAAGAACAATATTAGGGAAGAAAAATAGTTGATAGTTGACCATTAGGTATTCGGGAAGGGTTAAGGGACGGTAACTATTTTTTTTACCCTTTTTCTATTCTCTCGAAGTAATAATTATTTGGTATATATTTTATTTATTTATTCATTTATTTATTTATTTATCTTTATCTCTCTTTCTCTGGATAATGTTTTCTTGTTTTTTCTGTTGCTGTTTTTGTTTTGTTTTGTTTGTTTTTACCGACATGACAACAGAGACAATAACATGAAGAACAGGAGGAAGACAACAACAATAACAACAAAAATAACAATAAAAATGACAGAAAAAAGAAGAAAATAATAATAACAAAAACAAGACAATACAGAAACGTAAACAATGGCAACAACAACAACAAGAGGAAGACAACAACAGTAACCAAAACAATAACAAAAATAACGAAAACAATAACAAATAATAGAAAAAAGAAGAAAAAAACAATAATAACAAAAACAATACAATACAGAAACGTAAACAATGGCAACAACAACAACAACTACTACAACTACTACTACTACTACTACTACTACTACTACTACTATCACCACTGGAAACAAACAAACAAACAAACACACACACACCTTACACCACAACCCCCTCCCTCACTCCTCCCCCCCCTCCCTATCCACCCCCCACAACCCCTCCACACCCATACCCATACAATCCCCCCCCCTTTCCCCCTCAACCCCCCTCACTCTTCCCCCTCCCCATCTACCCCCACCCAACAACCCCTACACCCCTACCCATACAATCCCCCCCCCCTTCCCCCATCCCTACCCATATAATCCCCCCCCCTTCCCCCCATCCCCTCCCCTCCCCTCCCAATCCACTCATCAGTATTCGCCTCTGACCCATCACTCATTCACGCACACTCATTCACAGTCGGCTACCCGCATCACCGGCCGGGCCCCGTCAACAGCGTGAAATGCATAATGAATGGGCTTGCTGTAGGGGCGGGCCGGGGCGGGCTGGGGCGGGGCACAGGGAAAATTGGGCGGAAAAAGGGGCTTGGAAACGGGGTGTGAGCGCTGGTGGATTTTGGGGCTAGTTTTTTGAGGGGTAGTTTTAGGCTGTTTTTCGGGGTAGTTTCGGGCTATTTTGGGGGTAGTTTTGGGCTATTTTGGGGGTAGTTTTGGGCTATGTTGGGGGTAGTTTTGGGCTATGTTGGGGGTACTTTTGAGCTATTTTTGGGGTAATTTTGGGCTATTTTTTGGGGTAGTTTTGGGCTATTTTGGGGGTAGTTTTGGGCTATTTTGGGGTACTCTTGGGCTAGTTCTGGGCTATTTTGGGGTACTCTTGGGCTATTTTTGAGGTACTTTTGGGCAACTTTTCAGTATATTTTTGAGGGGCGATCTTCGGCGATGGCTCGAAAAACCAGCGTGTTCAGGCGGGACTCGAACCTCGGTACAGGAGCTCACCACGTCGACACATTGACCACTCAGCCACTGGTTATTTTTTTTTTTTTTAGTCAGACTTGTTGCTGCGTCGGAATTATAATGATGCCTGGTGATGGATGGTGATGGTGATGAGGTAATGGTGATTGTAGTGGTGGTGGTGGTGGTGGTGGTGGTGGTGATGATGATGATGAAGTGCATAGTAATGAGTATAATGCATCGTGTCATCACTGTCATCATCATCATCATTAGTATAAAAAAGTAGAAGAAGAAAACATTATAGAATTTAACATAGTATTAGTAGTATTAGTATTAGTAGTGGTAGTAGTAGTAGTAGTAGTAGTAGTAGTAGTAGTAGTAGTAGTAGTAGTAGTAGTAGCAGTAGCAATAACAATAATAATAATAATAATAATAATAATAATAATAATAATAATAATAATAAAATGGGAAATTGACAGGGAAAGCTTACATAATCTCTCTCTCTCTCTCTCTCTCTCTCTCTCTCTCTCTCTCTCTCTCTCTCTCTCTCCAACCATCCTCATTTTTCTCTTTTTCCTTCTTTTCTTCTTTCCTTCTTTTCTTTCATCATTTCTTTCTTTCTTTCTTTCTTTCTCTTCCTCAGTTTCTCTACCAATCTCCCTTTCTTTATCTCCTTCGCACATTCTCTCTCTCTCTCTCTCTCTCTCTCTCTCTCTCTCTCTCTCTCTCTCTCTCTCTCTCTCTCTCTCTCTCTCTCTCTCTCTCTCTCTCTCTCTCTCTCTCTCTCTCAGGAAATCGATTATGGAGGTAAAATACACAACAAATCTAACATCGTGGTGGTGGTGGTGACGGTGGTGATGGTGGTGACGGTGGTGGTGGTGGTGGTGGTGGTCGGGTCAGACTTCAAAAAGGGCAGCAGCTGTTCCAATAACACTCCTTTTTTATTCATATCGAAATGGTCAGTTCCCTAAGTCCTCTTCTACCGCCCTCCCGCCCTCTTCTCTCTCTCTCTCTCTCTCTCTCTCTCTCTCTCTCTCTCTCTCTCTCTCTCTCTCATTGCAACTCATTCTAATTATCTCTCTTTTTCTAATCATTTTCTTTGTTTTCTTTCCTTTTTTCCCCCTTTCTCTCTCTCTTTTTTCTTGATTCACTGTCATTCTTTCTTTTTCTTCCTTTCTTTCTCTTTCTTCCTTTCTCTCGCCATCAATCTCTCTTTCTTTATCTCGTTCGCACACTCGTTCTCTTTCATACTCTCTCTCTCTCTCTCTCTCTCTCTCTCTCTCTCTCTCTCTCTCTCTCTCTCTCTCTCTCTCTCTCTCTCTCTCTCTCTCTCTCTCTCTCACTCTCTCTCTTTACCTTCCCCCTCACTCTTTCTTCCTTTCTCCCCCCCCCTCTCTCTCTCCCTCCCCCTCCCTCTCCCTCCCCCCTAGCATGCTAATAAGCGGAATATACGTATGTGTTCTCCGCCTATTATAAAAAGCTACAGCGAAGTGAAAATACTCATTAAGCGGACTGGATAAAAAAATAAAGAATTGAATATCTAATTGAAAAAAGTTTAATTTGAGTTAGCGGGGAAACGTGCAAATTAAGTTTTTTTTTTATTAGTTTATTAGTCCTTTTATTCTATTTTATTTTTTTCCCTCCTTTCTCGAATTCTATAAAATGTGGTAAATAGATTCGTTTGATATAGAAATTTACTTTTTTTTTCTCTACTTTTTTTTTTGGTTGTCTTTCTTTTGTGTGAATGAGAAAACTATTGATTGGAGAAAAGATAGATAGATAGATAGATAGATAGACAGTGATAGATAGATAGAGAGAATGAATGAAGGAAGGAAAGGAAAATAACAAGAAAAAGATAGGTAGACGTTTAAAGAGAAATGAAGGAAGAAAAGAAAAAAAAATCAGATAAACGCAAGAATGAACAAAATTAGAGAGGATAAACAGAGAGAGAGAGAGAGAGAGAAACGAAGGTGTGCAAACGAAATAAATAGGTGGGAAGCATTAGCGAAAGAAAAAAAAGGAAGGAAGAGAAAATAAAAAGAATAGAAGAAAGAGAAGAAAAAATAGGATAATTGGCAATGAGAGAAAGAATAATAAAGGGAAAGAAAGAGAGAGGGAGAGAAAGAATGGACGAACGAAATAGAGAAAAGAAAGAGAAATAAAGAGCGAAAGACAGAAGAGGAATAAAGGAGGGAAGAGAAAGAACACTAGAGAAAAAAAGTAAGAGAGAGAGAGAGAGAGAGAGAGAGAGAGAGAACAAAACTAATATATTAACTGATAAGGTTTTATTTTTTTTCCTTTCCTTCTGTTCCGTCCTTGACACACACACACACACACTCTCACACACACACACACACACACACACACACACACACACACACACACACACACAAATATATATGAATGAACTGATATGCTTTTTAAAAATTTCCCTTCTATTTCATTTTCCACGTCTAGTTTTATTTGTCGCATTTTAACGGCGTGTAGGGAACTGGCTTCAATGTTTTTTTGTTTTTTTTAATTCGAATATAAATGCTCACGGGACACCACTAACAACAACAACAACAACAACAACACCGCCATACATATTTAACAAGGCACACATACAGCTTGATATGTGAGTGATTAAGAGTAGTTAAAACACTCTCTCTCTCTCTCTCTCTCTCTCTCTCTCTCTCTCTCTCTCTCTCTCTCTCTCTCTCTCTCTCTTTTTCCATGTTTATTCTCTCTAATTTTGTTTTTCTTGCATTTATCTCATTTTTCTTTCTTTCCTTCCTTCAAATTGTCTTTAAATGTCTATCTATCTTTATCTTGTTATTTTCCTTTCCTTCCTTAATTCTCTGTATCTATCTATCTGCACTTGTTCTCTCTCTCTCTCTCTCTCTCTCTCTCTCTCTCTCTCTCTCTCTCTCTCTCTCTCTCTCTCTCTCTCTCTCTCTCTCTCTCTCTCTCTCTTTTTCTGATCTTTCTTTTACTTGATTTACTTTCTTTCTTTCTTTCTTTCTTTGTAGTATATTTTTATGTGTGAGCTGCAGGGGCAAAAAAAAAGATACATATACATAGGACCGTTTTATAATTCATTTCGCCGCCCAAGAACACACATTTGATAAGGCCTTCGTAGGAGTTATGGGCATTTCCAAGGGTAGTTTTATGTCCCTGGTGGTAGTGTGACCCTTCCTCTGTACTGCGAACCTAGAAAACACATATTTGACAAGGTTTTCGTAGGAGTTATGGGCATTTCCAGGAGTAGTTCTATGACCCTGGTGGTAGTGTGACCCTTCCTCTGTACCGTGAACCTAGAAAACACATTTGACAAGGCTTTCGTAGGAGTTATGGGCATTTCCAAGGGTAGTTTTATGTCCCTGGTGGTAGTGTGACCCTTCCTCTGTACCGTGAACCTAGAAAACACATATTTGACAAGGCTTTCGTGGGAGCTGCGGGCATTTCCAGGAGTAGTTTTAAGACCCTGGCGGTAGTGTGACCCTTCCTCTGTCCCGTGAACCTAAAAAACACATATTTGACAAGGCTTTCGTAGGAGTTATGGGCATTTCCAGGAGTAGTTTTAAGACCCTGGTGGTAGTGTGACCCTTCTTCCGTACCGTGAACCTCAAAAACACATATTTGACAAGGCTTTCGTAGGAGTTATGGGCATTTCCAGGAGTAGTTTTAAGACCCTGGTGGTAGTGTGACCCTTCTTCCGTACCGTGAACCTCAAAAACACATATTTGACAAGGCTTTCGTAGGAATTATGGGCATTTCCAAGGATAGTTTTATGATCCTGGCGGTAGTGTGACCCTTCCTCTGTACCGTGAACCTCAAGAAACACTCATTAGAACCCGCCTGACCCACTCTTTGACCTTTAGAAATAGCTGATGTGAGAAGGGAATGTGTCGTAAAAATGAGAAATATATACACGGCTTCTTCTTCCTCATCATCTTCAGACACACGAGTTACAATATTCTCTCTCAAGGGCAGAAGGTTTATGAAGAAGAATGAGAGCAAGCAAGTCGACGTTTCAACATTAGTGCATCACGGAGGCGAGGAAGAAACGATGAAAAATGGAGCGAGAAAATGATTTAAAAGACGAGGAAGAAAAATAGAACATAAAAGGAAGAAAAATAGAACATAAAAGGAAGAAAAGTAGAACATAAAAGGAAGAAAAATAGAACATAAAAGGAAGAAAAATAGAACATAAAAGGAAGAAAAATAGAACATAAAAGGAAGAAAAATAGAACATAAAAGGAAGAAAAATAGAACATAAAAGGAAGAAAAATAGAACATAAAAGGAAGAAAAACAGAACATAAAAGTTAATATTAGAAAGAGACGGCGAACTGTGTGTGTGTGTGTGTGTGTGTGTGTGTGTGTGTGTGTGTAGATATTACTAGGCGACGCTTATGAGTTTTTGTTTGTTTGTTTTGACGCTGATAAACGAGAAAGAAATAATGGATAATGAAAAAAAGAAATATAAAAAAAAACAATGAGAAGATAGAAATTAATATAAGAAAGATACAAAGAAATAAGAATGTGTATTTATGTATCAGT
>NC_066512.1:5835686-5843186 GCF_024679095.1 Eriocheir sinensis
ATTTCTTTTTTTCTTTCTTTTCCTTCTGCTTCTTCTTCTTTATTTCGCTTTCCTCTTTTTCCTCTTCCCCATTCCTCCTCCTCCTCCTCACCATTATCATCATCATCATCAATTTCTCCTTTTTCCTTCCTTCCTTCCTTTTCTTTTCCTTTTTTTTTTATATATTTTCGAAGACTCGTTTCTATGTGTCTGCCATACAACACACACACACACACACACACACACACACACACACACACACGCGCACACACACACAGACGCACACAGACGCACACACCTGACTACCTGACGGACTGATTGACTGACGGACAGGTAATAACTCACACCTTCGTCTCACCTGTCAGGCCTTGAACGCACCTGGCAATGACGCGAACAACAACAACAACAACAACAACAACAACAACGGGTAAGCAAAATAAAAACAACGATAGATAAAAAAAAGAAAAGAGGAATGAGATAATAAATAACAACGATGCGATAATATATAAAGAAAGGAAAAGAAAGAGAAATAGAGCGAAGAGCAAACGAGGAAAACAAACAAGAACTTGAATAAATAATAGGAATAAAAAGAAATAAAGAGGAATGAAAGAATAAACAAGTGATAAGTAAAGAAAAGTAATGAAGTAATAGTAAAAAAAGTAGAGAAATAAAAAAAAATAAGTAAAGGAAATATCAAAAGAGGAAACAATAACAACAACAAGAAGAGTAAAGAGAGAAAGAAAGAAAGAGGGGAATAAGAGGAAATATGAATAAAAACGTGATATAAAAGAAAAAAATGATAAACGAAGAGAGAGAGAGAGAGAGAGAGAGAGAGAGAGAGAGAGCAGAAAAATGAATTAATTATTGAAAGTAAAACGTAGAATGACAATACCAATACCAATAATAATAATAATAATAATAATAATAATAATAATAATAATAATAATAATAATAATAATAATAATGATAATAATAACAGTAATAAAGCGACCAGACCAGACCATGTTCTTATTAAGTCCTAAAGTCACCTAAGAAAAAAGTTTAAAAAAAAAGTAAAATAAAAAAAAGGCGAGAAACTTAAGCCGCCGCAAGGGACGAAGTTGGGAATGACTTAGAGGGACTTAGAGAGAGAGAGAGAGAGAGAGAGAGAAGGGAATGAAAGGGAAGGACGAGGATAAATAAATAAAGATAAATAGATAGACAAATTGATAGATAATGAAAAAAAGGGAAAATAACGAAAAAAATAACGAAGAAAATAATGAAAAACGAAAAAAAAAACGAAAGAAGACGAAAAACACAACAAAACAGAGAGAGAGAGAGAGAGAGAGAGAGAGAGAGAGAGAGAGAGGAGAGAATGAAAAAGGAAATACGCCAAAAATAACGAAGACAATAACGAAAGAAAACGAAAAAAAAAACGAAAGAAGACGAAAAACAAAACAAAACAGAGAGAGAGAGAGAGAGAGAGAGAGAGAGAGAGAGAGAGAGAGAGAGTCCTTCCCTCCCTACCTGGCGGCCACCCTTTGGACCAATGAATCAGAATAACAATCAGCCTTTCTCTCCTCTGTTTACATTTTGCCCGTCGCGAGAGAGAGAGAGAGAGAGAGAGAGAGAGAGAGAATGGGGGGTTGAGGGGAGAGGGAAGGGATGGAGATAAAGGAGGGAGAATAGAGGGAGGGAGGGAGAGAGGGAGAGAGAGAGTAATAGACGTCAGGAAGGTTTGATGGGCACGGGAAAGCGAAGAGACGATCCCTTGACTTGATGGGGGATTAGAGTGCGAGAGAGAGAGAGAGAGAGAGAGAGAGAGAGAGAGAGAGAGAGAGAGAGAGAGAGAGAGAGAGAGAGAAGCATAACACAGTAATATCCATCATGTTTTCATCCTCTACAATCTCTATCTGCTTCTATGAATAAAATAATGAATAACATAATAAGATGAAATAGCAAAGAAGGCGGTGGTCGAGAGATAGACAGATAGATAGATAGATAGAGAGAGAGAGAGAGATAGAGAGAGAGTGAGAAGCACAACAACCAAATCCAACATGCTTTCATCCTCTACAACTCTATCCGCTTCTATGAATAAAAGAATAAATAACATAAATAAATAAGATGAAATAGCAGAGAAAAATGAGAGACAAGATATAGAAAAAAAAAAAGAAAATAAGGAAGGAGAATAAACAAGATAAATAGATACATACAAAATAAGCGAGATATAATAAGACAAAGAAGAACATAAAGATACAAAAGAATAAATATAAATAAATGGAAGAGAGGGAGAAGGATAAACAACATAAAAGATAAAATAATAAAAGAAGAAAAAGGAGAAAATGAAGAAATAAATAATAAATGATGGTTGAGTGGTCAGCGTGCAGGCGTGGTGAGCCCGTTCGAATCCCGCCAAATCACGCTGAATGGCGGAAGATTATACCCACATGCTGCCCGAATCTTCAGTCAACTCTATGTACTTCAGCGACTATTGGTCAAGAGGAGTACCGGGGGGCAGCAAGGGCCAAGCAAGAGGCATACATCACGGCAGCAACTATAAATTAAATTCGCCAGCGCTACTAACGGGAGGGGGTCGCCGAGGTGGTCCCTCAAAAAAGCCTTCCAGCGATATAATAAGTACGTAAAAATAAATAAATAATAAGATGAAATAAAAATAATAATAAAGAACAGCTTCCCACCTTCATCTTTCTAATTAGCAAACCTATTATTATTATTATTATTATTATTATTATTATCATCATTATCATAGAGACGAAATAAGTTGAAAGGGAGGAGAGCAGATACCATAAGCAGCCTGTTACCTCTACCTCTAACTCTACCTCTACTTTCCCTTACCTTCGTCTTGCTGTCTGTCTATCTATCTGTCTATCTAATTAGCAGAGAGGTAGAGAACTGCAGACACCATTTAAGCAGCCTGTTACCTCTACCTCTAACTCTACCTCTACTTTCCCTTACCTGCGGCTCACGGTTACCTGGCTTACCTGTCCCTTCCTATCTTTCCCTTTCCCTTTCACCGACGCGTCTCATCGCATCGCCTCCGCAAACCTCCCATTCAAGTCGAGCGTTTGACAATGGGAGCAAAAAAGAGTCGAGGTTTTGACAATGGCTGTAGCAAAATTCAATCCTGTTACCGCGGCCGCTGGAAACGCTTTTGTTGTTGTTTTTTATTGTTTTTTTTTTTTGGGGGGGGGTGTGATATGGTTTTGTTCTCTCTCTTTCTCTTCCTATTTATCTGCCTTTCTCTTCAGCTATCTCTTTCTATCTATCTATCTGTCTATCTATCTATCTATCTTTCTATCTATCTATCTTTCTCTTAACCTATATCTTCATTCTCTCTATCTCTTTCTATCTATCTATCTATTTATATATTTTCCTTTCTCTATACCTATCTTCGTTCTCTCTATCACTTTCTATCTATCTATCTATCTATTTATCTTCCTTTCTCTTTCTCTCTATCTATCTATTTTTTATCTATTTCATCCGATATCTATTGCTTCTCGAGATTGTTACACTGTTAGTCTATCTGTTATTGCTCTCTCTCTCTCTCTCTCTCTCTCTCTCTCTCTCTCTCTCTCTCTCTCTCTCTGATAAAGGCGTAAAAAATAAAAAGAATAAAAAGAATAAAAAAGAAAACCAAGAAGATGAAAGGAGGAAAAGGAAAAAAAATGATGAAAAAAGTAAAATCAGTTCGTGTGTGTGTGTGTGTGTGTGTGTGTGTGTGTGTGTGTGTGTGTGTGTGTGTGTGTGTGTGTACCAAAGAGAAACGAGTCCTACACAAACACACACAATCACGTCTTCCTTCCTATCACAGGCTCGCCGGCTAGTCCTCCTCCTCCTCCTCCTCCTCTTATAGGCCTCTCCCCTTCCTCCCTTTTCTCCTATCTCTCCCTTCCCTTCCTCCCTCTATTTACCTTCGGATGTGTGTGTGTGTGTGTGTGTGTGTGTGTGTGTGTGTGTGTGTGTGTGTGTGTGTGTGTGTGTGTGTGTGTGTGTGTGTGTGTGTGTGTGTGTGTGTGTGTGTGTGTTGGGATGATGTGGGATAAACGTTTCTTTTATTTTCTTTTTATCTTTCTTTTTTCTTTTCAATGTTTTTTATTTAGATTACCATTCTTTTTTTCTCCCATTTTCCTTCTCTTTTCATTTTCTCTTGTTTCATATTTTTATTATTATTGTTTTCTCGTGTTTTATTTATCTTTTTTTTTGGCGTAGTTTACTTTAACATCAAGTTTTACGCATTTATTTTTTTCTGTTTTCTTTTCATTTATGTTTTTCTTTTCTATTTGTAGTTTTCTTCTTTTTCCTCTTCTTCTCTTTCTCTACTTTCCAAGGCTTCAAGTTCGCATTATTTTCTTCTTCTATTCTTTCATTATATTTTCCTCTTTATTTTCCTTCGATATTTTTTTCTTCTATCCTTTCATTATATTTTCCTCTACTTTTCTTCATTATTTATCATCATATTCGTATTTATTTTCCTTCGATATTTTTTTCTTCTATTCTTTCATTCTATTTTCCTCTACTTTTCTTCACTAGTTTTCATCACATTTGTCTTTATTTTCCTTTGATATTTTTTTCTTCTGTTATTTCATTCTATTTTCCTCTACTTTTCTTCACTAGTTTTCTTCCTCATACTCGTTTTTATCTTCCTTCGTTATTTTTTTTGTTTTAGTTTTCTCATAATTTTTTTCTTCAATTTTCTTCTCGTCTTATTTTCTTCGATATGATCTTTTTCTTTTTTTCTTCCTTTTCTTCAGTCACAGTGTTTAAAAAGTTGACGTTCTAAGATTTCCACTTTTCATTATTTTTTTTCTTGATTTTCCTTTTTTTCTTCTTTTCTTTCCTCCTTGTCGGTAAAAAGTTGACTTCAAGAGGATTCAAGTCTTTTTATTTTCAACTTTCAGAGGGAGGATTAGCACTTGTTGTCTCTCTCTCTCTCTCTCTCTCTCTCTCGCTCTCTCTGATTATTGTTTCTCTTTTCATTTATTATCTTTTTATTTCTTTTCCTTATTTCCTTTTCCTTTTTCTTTTTTTCTTTATATTTGTCTTCCTTATTCCTCTTTATTCTCCCTTTTTCTTATTTTCTATTTTCCTTCGTTATTTATCTCCATTTTCCCCTCTTCTTTCCCTTCTTCTTTTGTTCTACTTTCTCTTTTATTTCTCCATTATCGTTTTTTTTATTATATTCGTTGTTATTATGATTTCTCTCTCTCTCTCTCTCTCTCTCTCTCTCTCTCTCTCTCTCTCTCTCTCCACGTGTACGACATGAAAACAAGCGTAAGGGAGGAAGAAGAGGAGGAGGAGGAGGAGGAAGAGGAGGAGGAGGAAGAGGAGGAGGAGGTGATCTGATCCTCCCCAAGCGTGTTAATAGTTTAAGAGGAGGTAAAACATGCAAAGCCTCCTCCTCCTCTTCCTCTTCCTCCTCCTCCTCCTCCTCCTCTTCCTCCTCCTCCTCCTCTCTTCCCTTGTCTTCCACATATTTTCTTTCCTGATTTTCTTTTTTGCTTTCTCTCTTCCTTCACTTACTCACTCTTACTCTTCCTCCTCCTCCTCCTCCTCCTCCTCCTCCTCCTCCTCCTTCTCTTCCCTCCTCCTCTCTCTTCCCTTGTTTTTTTTTGACACTATTTTCTTTGTTTTTTTCTTTCTAGGTTTCTCTCTTCCTTCCTCCTCCTCGTCCTCCTCCTCCTCCTCCTCCTCCTCCTCCTCCTCCTCCTCCTCCTCCTCCTCTTCCTCTTCCCTCCTCCTCTACCTTCCCTTGTTTTTTTTTCACTATTTTCTTTGTTTTTCTTTCTTGGGTTCTCTCTTCCTTCACTCCTTCCTCCTACTCCTCCTCCTCCTCCTCCTCCTTCTCTTCCTTTCCTTCCCTTTCTCTTCTTTTACTCCTCCTCCTCCTACTCCTCCTCCTTCTTTCTCGCCATCTTTATTACTCAATGCTCCGATGACACACCCTTCCTCCTCCTCCTCCTCCTCCTCCTCCTCCTCCTCTCTCTCTCTCCCTTTATCTCACACCTCTGTTTCGATCACATTTTTCTCTCCCCTTCTGTCTCTCTTTCCCTTCCTCCTCCTCCTCCTCCTCCTCCTTTTCCCCTTCAGAATAATGCACGAGGTTGGGGCACACGCAAAGCACTCAATTTTACACCTCCTCGCACACACACACACACACACACACACACACCTTTTTAAAAATCGTTTCTCTTGTATATTATTTACCTCTCTCTCTCTCTCTCTCTCTCTCTCTCTCTCTCTGGCAGTATACGTGAATATTGGAGGTGACAAGATTGGTATTATTACAGAGTGACAGACAGACACAGACAGACAGACAGGCAGACAGACAGACAGACCGATATTGTTGTGACTTATTTAATAACACGAGGGAAGGAAAGGGAAGGGAGGGAGGGATGGAGAGAGAAGAGGAAGGGAGAAAGGTATGATGGAAGGGAGAGAAACGTGGAGGAGGAGGAGGAGGAGGGAGGAATGAAAGACAAAGAGAGAGAAAGGAGGGAAAAAAGAAGATATGGAGGGAGAGAGAGAAGGGAGGGAGGAAAAGGAAAGGTATGAAGAGAAAGAGGAGGAGAAGGAGAAAGAGGAGAAAAATGAGATTGAAGAATATGAGGAGAGAAAGGAAGGAAGGAAAGAAGGAAAGTAAGTAGGGAGGGAAGGAAAGGAATGATGGAAAAGGGAAAAGAGAGAAGGAAGAGAAGAAGAAGAGAGAAAGAAAGATATAAAAGAACACAAAAATAGTGAAAAAAGGAGAAAATAAGAGAAAAACAAAGAAAGGAGTAGAAAAAACAGATGAGAGAGAGAGAGAGAGAGAGAGAGAGAGAGAGAGAGAGAGAGAGAGAGAGAGAGAGACCTACCAAAGTACATCCTCCCTTTGATCTTAATAACGGGCAGAAAAACAAATTACCACAACATTAGAGGAGACGAGAAGGGTGTCATTAGGTTAAGATAATGATGATGTCCTATAATTAGTCAATGGTGAAGGGGTGGAGGGAGAGAAGGGAGGGGAGGGGAGGGGAAGGGAGGGGAGGGATGGGTATGGCAAAGAAAGGAAAGAAAGGAGAGGAAAAGAAAGGAAAGTGGATTGGAAGTTAAGGGAAAAGAGGGGAAGGGAAAGGAAGGGAAGGGAAAGGGAGGGAAGAGAAGAATAGGGAAATGTACTGCATAGAAAGAGGAAAAGAAAGGGAAGGAAAGGGGATGGGAAGGGATGAGGAAGGGGTGAAGGGGAGGGAAAGGGAGGGGTGGGAAGGGAAGGAAAAGGGAAGGGGTGAAGGGGATGGAAAGGGAGGGGTGAGAAGGGAAGGGAGGGAGAAGGGGAGGAGGAGAAATGGAAAGATTACTGAAGAGAAGGAAAGAATGGGGAGGGGACAAGGGGAAGGGAGGATGGGAAAGGGAAGGAAAGGAGAAGGAATAAGAGAAAGGTAAGGGAAGAGGAAAAGAAGGAAAGGGAAGAAAAGGGAAGGAGACGAGGGAAAAAAAGAGAAATGTAAGGTAGGGAAAGTCAAGAAAGGTCACAGTAGGGAAAGG
>NC_066512.1:5853186-5873186 GCF_024679095.1 Eriocheir sinensis
AAGGATAAGGAAAGAAGGGAAGTGCAGAGAGAGAAGGCCAAGGAAAGGGAGAGGAAGGGAAGAGGATAGGACATACACATACACACATACATACATACATACATACACACATACAGACAGACATACACACATACATACATACAGACAGACAGACAGACAGATTTCTCACACCCGCACCATTCATTCCGTCCTCCCGTCCTTCCTTAAGAGGCAAAATGTGTGAAATACCCGACGCCCGGCATTCAATCCTTATCTGGGGGATCCGAGCGCATTCTGGGGAGCTTAAGGATCTCTCCCCTATAGAATCTCTCCCTAAAGAAGTCTATTGAGCTCCCTTTCTCTCCCTCTCTCTCTCTCTATTCGTCTTTTTCTCCTCCTTTCTCTCCTCCTCCTCCTCGCCTTAGATAAAATCGGAGGAAAGTGGGAAATATGAGGAAATGATGTCATATTAAGGGAGGGGGAGGGGGAGGGGGAGGGGGAGAGGTGGTGGTGGGGAGGGAAGAAGAGGGAAGGGATGGTAGGGAGGGAAGAAGGGGGTGGGATATGTGTGTGTGTGTGTGTGTGTGTGTGTGTGTGTGTGTGTGTGTGTGTGTGTAACGGTGGTGCTTCGCGGATTAAGTAAAAAAAGGAGGAGGAGGAGGAGGAGGAGGAGAAGGAGAAGGTGGAGGAGGAGGAGGAGGTGTGAAAAGGTGTGAGCTTAATGAAGATATATATGAAAAAAAGTTTGTGAAGATGTAATATATATGCTCTCTCTCTCTCTCTCTCTCTCTCTCTCTCTCTCTCTCTCTCTCTCTCTCTCTCTCTCTCAAAGGTGAACGAAAGAAGGATTTGCAGGCAGAGAAAAAATATATATGAAGAAAACGAAAAGAAAATGAGGAAAAAGAAGAGAAAATGTGAAATAAAGAAAGAGAAAACGGGGAAATAATAGAAGAAGAGAAGGGAAGGGGAAGAGGAAGGGAAGGGGGAGAGGAAGGGAAGGGGAAGAGGAAGGGAAGGGGAAGAGGAAGGGAAGGGGAAGATAAATAAAGAGAAAAGAAAAATAGAAAGAAAAGAAAATATAAAAAAAGTAAAAGAAAAAAAGAAAAAAAAACAGAGAAAGAAAAATGAAAGAGGAAAAAGAGAAGAGTGAAATAACAACAACAACAACAACAACAACAACAACAACACAGGTAAACAATCCCCCATAAGAAGCCGTCGAAGGTAAACGATTAATCAACCACCTGGAGGGAACACCTGGACCACGGGGGCCATTAGTTCACCCCCCGGGGCATGGCGTGACAGGGGGGGCACGGGGAATGGGCAGGGAGGAAGGACAAAGGGGAGGGGGCTGTGTGATGATGTTGGGGAAGAGGAAGGGAAGGGGAAGAGGAAGGGAAGGGGAAGAGGAAGGGAAAGGGGAGAGGAAGGGAAGGGGGAAAGGAAGGGAAGGGGGAGAGGAAGGGAAGGGGGAAAGGAAGGGAAGGGGAAAGGAAGGGAAGGGGAAAGGAAGGGAAGGGGAAGAGGAAGGGAAGGGGGAGAGGAAGGGAAGGGGGAGAGGAAGGGAAGGGAAGGGGGAGAGGAAGGGAAGGGGAAAGGAAGGGAAGGGGGAGAGGAAGGGAGAAAGAAAAAGGTTTGTAATATATATGAAACGTCGAAAAATACAGTACACGAGAATTTAGTCACACGTAAAATCATAATAAGTTAACAATAAAATAAATAAAACTACCAACTAACAAGAAAAAAGATTGGAACACAAGAGAAACGTCGTAAAATACAGTACACGAGAATTTTGTCACACGTAAAATCATAATAACTTAACAATATAATAAATACAACTACCAACTAACAAGAAAAAATATTGGAACACAAGAGAAACGTCGTAAAATACAGTACACGAGAATTTTGTCACACGTAAAATCATAATGAGTTAACAATATAATAAATAAAACTACCAACTAACAAGAAAAAATATTGGAACACAAGAGAAACGTCGTAAAATACAGTACACGAGAATTTTGTCACACGTAAAATCATAATGAGTTAACAGGATAGAATAAATAAAACTACTAGGGCATTTAAATTTGAGGGCAAGAAAGAAAAACGTTTGTAATATATATATGAAACGTCGTAAAATACAGTACACGAGAATTTTGTCACACGTAAAATCATAATGAGTTAACAGGATAGAATAAATAAAACTACTAGGGCATTTAAATTTGAGGGCAAGAAAGAAAAACGTTTGTAATATATATGAAACGTCGTAAAATACAGTACACGAGAATATTGTCACACGTAAAATCATAATGAGTTAACAGGATAGAATAAATAAAACTACTAGGGCATTTAAATTTGAGGGCAAGAAAGAAAAACGTTTGTAATATATATGAAACGTCGTAAAATACAGTACACGGGAATATTGTCACACGTAAAATCATAATGAGTTAACACAGTACAATCGACCAGTTTGATCCCTTACTCCGAGCAGAATCAACAAAACAATCACCAAACTCCATTTCCAGCATAATCTACGACGGTTCGGCAAATGCGTTCTTGGTAACAGATCTATAAGGGAGTGCTGAGTAAAATATAGCTGACCCAAGAGGTGCTGGTCTTAGAAGTGCTGAGGAAACGAGGGCTGAGGTCAGGAGTGGTTGAGAAAGCCCATATTTCCAACATTTAAGGGCTTGGACACGCATATTTGACAGGGCTTTCGTAGAGGTTGTTGTGTTAGTATTTCCATGGGTAGTTTTATGAGCCTAGTGATAGTTTGACAAGGCTTTCGTAGAGGTGGTTGAGTTTGTATTTCCATGGGTAGTTTTATGAGCCTAGTGATGGTTTGACAAGGCTTTCGTAGAGGTTGTTGTGTTAGTATTTCCATGGGTAGTTTTATGAGCCTAGTGGTAGTTTGACAAGGCTTTCGTAGAGGTTGTTGTGTTAGTATTTCCATGGGTAGTTTTATGAGCCTAGTGGTAGTTTGACAAGGCTTTCGTAGAGGTTGTTGTGTTAGTATTTCCATGGGTAGTTTTATGAGCCAAGTGATAGTTTGACAAGGCTTTCGTAGAGGTTGTTGTGTTAGTATTTCCATGGGTAGTTTTATGAGCCTAGTGATAGTTTGACAAGGCTTTCATAGAGGTTGTTGTGTTAGTATTTCCATGGGTAGTTTTATGAGCCTAGTGATGGTTTGACAAGGCTTTCGTAGAGGTTGTTGTGTTAGTATTTCCATGGGTAGTTTTATGAGCCAAGTGATAGTTTGACAAGGCTTTCGTAGAGGTTGTTGTGTTAGTATTTCCATGGGTAGTTTTATGAGCCTAGTGATGTTTTGACAAGGCTTTCGTAGAGGTTGTTGTGCTAGTATTTCCATGGGTAGTTTTATGAGCCTAGTGATAGTTTGACAAGGCTTTCGTAGAGGTTGTTGTCTTTGTATTTCCATGGGTAGTTTTATGAGCCTAGTGATGGTTTGACAAGGCTTTCGTAGAGGTTGTTGTGTTTGTATTTCCATGGGTAGTTTTATGAGCCTAGTGATAGTTTGACAAGGCTTTCGTAGAGGTTGTTGTGTTAGTATTTCCATGGGTAGTTTTGTGAGCCTAGTGATCGTTAACAAGGCTTCTACACCATAATCGCGAAGAACCACTCACAAGAACCCGACTAATCGCCTTTGTGACCTTAGGAAAAAGTTGTGAAAGTCCAAAGCGTTGAGAATACAGGCTCAAGGGAATCACTGGTTTTGGGGGCTACAAGGTCTGAGGGGGACTTCCATTAATCAAGAGAAAGGGCTCAGTCAGGCTACTCAAGGGTCTGATGTGGTGGACTGCTGATGTGATAAATGGAGGTAGTGTTAATGGTTATGTGTGAAGAGGGGGAAGAGGGGGAGGTGTAGGGGGAGAAGGGGGGATGTGTAAGGGAGAAAGAGGTGGGATGTGCGTGTAGGGGAAAGAAGAGGGGAGATGATTGAGGGGAGGGAGAGGTGGGAGGAGTATGATGGGGGATGTGAGGAGGTAAGGAAAAGGGGGATATGTAAGGGAGAGAGATGGGATGTGCGTGTAGGGGAAGGAAGAGGGGAGATGATTGTGGGTGGGGAGAGGTGGGATGAGAATAAGGGAGGGGAAAGGAGGGGATGTGAGGGGGTAAGGAAAAGGGGGGATATGTAGGAGGGAGAGAGGTGGGATGTGCGTGTGGGAGGAAGGAAGAGGGGAGATGATTGTGGGGAGGGAGAGGTGGGATGAGAATAAGGGAGGGAAAGGAGGGGGATGTGAGGGGGTAAGGAAAAGGGGGATATGTAAGGGAGAGAGGTGGGATGTGCGTGTGGGAGAAAGGAAGAGGGGAGATGATTGAGGGGAGGGAGAGGGGTTGGATGTGAAAAGGGGAGAGGGGGGATGTGAGGGGAGGTAAGGAAAAGGGGATATGTGTAGGGATGAGAGAGAGGGATGTGTGTGTGTGTGTGTGTGTGTGTGTGTGTGTGTGTGTGTGTGTGTGTGTGTGTGTTAAATAAAAGCTCTTGTGTTTGAAGTTTTCCGGAAGCGAAAAAAAAAAAATATGAGAATCCACATAACAATAAAAATACGCAAATGTCAAATCGTTAAATTCCTGGAAAAAAAAAAAAACGTAAAAGCCTCTGACGGACTGACTGTGTGTGTGTGTGTGTGTGTGTGTGTGTGTGTGTGTGTGTGTGTGTGTTGGTTTTACTTCGCTATACTAAAAATAAATAGAATAAATATATGTTTCCTGTATAACGCGAACGAAAAATAAAACTAAAAGAAATTCGTAAGAAAAAAAATAAGTTTGAATCGAATGGAATAAATCTGTTTCGAGTTGACTTTTATTAGGAACAAAATCATCAACTTCAGCGTCACCACAAAGGCCTTTCCCAACGTCCTCCTCCTCCTCCTATTTCTTTTTTTTTTTATTCTCCTTCATCTCTTCCTGTTTCTCCTCTTTTTCATCCTCCTTCTCTTCCTCCTTTACATATCATTTCTCCTTCCTTCTCTTTCTTCTTTTTCTTCTTCTTCTTCTTTTCCTTCCTCCTCCTCCTCCTCCTCCTCCCCCTCCTATTTCTCTTTCTCTTTCTCACCCTTCTTCGTTTCTCTCTTTACCTCTCATTTCTCCTCCTCCTCCTCCTCCTCCTCCTCCTCCTCCTCTGCCTTCTTACCTGACGAATAATTTGCCCAGGTAAGAGGAAGACATCGCACCTGCCAATCACGTACCTGAGGAAGACAAAAATATACAGGTGTTAGAGAAAAGAAGAAAATAATGTGAAGAAAAAAGTTTACCTGGTGAGTATTTTTTTGTTTTTGTTTTTTTTCTATTTTTTTATTTATTTTGAGATCATTGTTGTTGTTGTTGTTGATGTTGTTTTTCTTTCTCTTCCTCTTCCTCCTCTTTCGTTCTTCTTCTTCTTCTTCTTCTTCTTCTTCTTCTTCTTCCTCCTCCTCCTCCATATTTGAAAGTCCTAAGAGAGAGAGAGAGAGAGAGAGGAAGGAAGGAAGGGAAGGAGGGAGAGAGGAGAAAGAGAGAGAGAGAGAGAGAGAGAGAGAGAGGGGGGGCCTGCCACTTTAAGTCCCTAAAACGCTGATTATTTTTTATGGAAATATTTTTGGGACGAGAAATTCTAAAAAAAAAAAAAAACAGCTTCCGGGCGGGACAAAAGGGACGGTTTGTGTAAGTCTTCCTCCTCCTCCTCCTCTTCTTCTTCCTCTTCCTCCTCCTCCTCCTCTTCTTCCTCTCTATAGATCAGTATTTCTCCTTTTCTAACCTGAGTACTTTTTTTTGTGTAAGTTGAGCTCTTCCTCCTCTTCCTCCTCCTCCTCCTCCTCTTCTATTTCTTCTTCCTCCTCCTTTGCCTCTTCCTTACAATATGATTCCCTCCTCATCTTCCTCTCCCTTTTCTTCCCTTTTTTTCACTTCCTATCCTTTCTTCTTTTCTTCCCCTCTTTCTCCTTTCTATAATTTCCACCCTCTTTTCTTCTTCTTCCTTCTTCTTTCCTTCCTTTCTTTTCTTATCCTTGTTTACTTATCATGTATTTCCCCTTCCCCTTCTTTCCTTTCCTTTCCTTCCTTCTTTTCTTTCCCTCTTTCTCCCTTCTCTAATTCCACCTTTTCTTCTTCCTTCTTCTTTCCTTCCTTTCTTTTCTTATCCTTGTTTACTTATCATGTATTTCCCCTTCCCCTTCTTTCCTTTCCTTTCCTTCCTTCTTTTCTTTCCCTCTTTCTCCCTTCTCTAATTCCCACCCCCTTTTCTTCTTCTTCCTTCTTCTTTCCTTCCTTTCTCTTCTTATCCTTGTTTACTTATCATGTATTTCCCCTTTCCCTTCTTTCCTTTCCTTTCCTTCCTTCTTTTCTTCCCCTTCTTTTCTTCCCTTCTCTAATTCCCACCCCCTTTTCTTCTCTTTTTCTTCTTTCCTTCCTTTCTCTTCTTATCCTTGTTTATCTATCATGTATTTCCCCTTTCCCTTCTTTCCTTTCCTTTCCTTCCTTCTTTTCTTCCCCTTCTTTCTCCCTTCTCTAATTCCCAACCCCTTTTCTTCGCTTTTTCTTCTTCTTCTTCTTCTTCCTTCTTCTTTCCTTCCTTTCACCTTCCCCTTCTTTCCTCTCTATCTACCCTTTCTCTACCTTTCATTTCCCTTCCTCCTATATTCCTCTCTTCGCTAAATCCCCTCCCCTCTTCCTCTTACTTTCCTCCCCTTCCCCTCTAATTTCTTCCTTCCCCCTCCTTCTATTACCCTCCTCCTCCTGCTCCTCCTCTTCCCCCCTCCTTCCTTCTCTTCTATAAATCCCATCTCCTCTTCTCTCCCCTCTTTCTCTTACTCTCCTCCCCTTCCCCTCCAATTTCTCCCCTCCCCTTCCTTCTATTACCCTCCTCCTCCTCCTTCCCTACCCCCTCCCCCCCTTCCCCCTCCCCTCAGGCCACGACAGCAGCCATATTTAATCCCCAAATCCTCAGCGGCCGCGTCCTGCAGGCTTGGGACACGCCCCTGCCAGTGTCAGACTCAGCAGGGGAGAGGCGCCCCCCCCTGCACCCCCCTGGCCCCCCTTTGTCTCCCCCCGGTCTCTCTCTCTCCCCCAAAAAGCCTCCGGGCACGTATGGTCCAGGCCGCATCAGTGGGCTGGGTTGGGGCTTGTCAGGGCTTTCTTTTTTGTTTCCTTTCTTTCTCTTCCTTCTCTTGTTCTTCTTCTTCCTCTTCTTCCTTTTCTTACACCTCTCTTTTCCTGGTCTTTTCCCTCTTTTCCTCTTCTTTTTCCTTCTCCACCCTCTTCGTTTTCCTCTTCCCCCTCTTCTTTTTCTCTTTCCCTTCCTCTTCCTTACGTCAATTTCCTCTTTAAGCTAATCCTATTCCTTATTTTTTTCCTCCTCCTCCTCCTCCTCCTCTTCCTCCTCTTCCTGGTCCTCTGCCTCCTCCATTTTGCTGCTCTGACATTTGCTTCTAACTTCCTCTTCCTCTGTCTTCTTCTTTTTGTTCTTGTTCTTGTTGTTGTTGTTCTTCTTCTTGTTCTTCTTGTTCTTGTTCTTGTTCTTCTTGTTCTTCTTCTTCTTCTTTTTTTTCTTCTTTTTCTTCTTCTTTTTCTTCTTCTTTTTCTTCTTCTTTTTCTTCTTTTTCTTCTTCTTCTTCTTCTTCTTCTTCTTCTTCTTCTTCCTCATTTATTCCTTCCTAAGTAAACATATTGATATCCTTATGAAGAAAGTTTATCTCCTTCCTCTTCCTCCTCCTCCTCCTCCTCCTCCTCCTCCTCTTCCTCCTCCTCCTCCTCCTCCTCTTCTCCTCTAACTTCTTCCTCTTCCTCTTAACTCTCCATCTATATCCTTTTCTAATCCTTCCCTCATCTTCCCTCTTCCAATACCTCTCCCTTCCTTCCCATTCCATATCCTCCCCTTCCTTTCCCTTCCTCTCCCCATTTTTTCCCTTCCTTTCCCTCCCTATCCTCTCCGTCACAGTCTTTCTCTCCCCTTCCTTTCCCTTCCCTCTTCCAATATCTCTCCCTTCCTTCCCATTCCATATCCTCCCCTTCCCTTCCCTTCCCTTTCCCTTCCTCTCCCCACTTCTTCCCTTCCTTTCCCTCCCTATCCTCCCCATCACAGTCTTTCCCCTTCCTTTCCCTTCCCTCTCCCAATATATCTCCCTTCCTTCCCATTCCATATCCTCCCCTTCCCTTCCCTTTCCTTTCCCTTCCTCTCCCCATTTCTTCCCTTCCTTTCCCTCCCTATCCCCTCCGTCACAATCTTTCTCTCCCCTTCCTTTCCCTTCCCATCTTTCCTTCCCCTTTCCAAACTTAAACACCGTATTTCAAAACTTTTTACGAGTCCTATTCCTTTGCCATTTTCTTCCCTTCCCTTCCCTTCCTTCCCCTTCCCCATCTCTCTAAACCTTCTCTCTTTCTCTTCTTTCTCTTCTGCTCTTCTTCTTTCCCTTTTTCCTCTTCCTTTTCTTTTTCACAACTTTTTCATTCTTTTCAACCCTTCCCTTCCCTTCCCTCATCCAGTTCCATACCCTTTCCCACCCTTCCCTTCCCATCACTCCCCTTCCAACCTTACACTTCCAATCTTTTTTCCCCTTCCTTTCCCATCTCTCATTTCCCCATCCATACTTCAGAACTTTCCTTACCTCTAAAACCCCTCCCTTCTCTTCCCTTCCCTTCCCTTCCTTCTCCTTCCCCTTTCGACCTTACTTGCCAGATCTCACAGCTTCCTTACCCTCCCCTTCCTATCCCTTCCCCCTTTCTATCCCATCCCTTTATTTACCCCGTCCCTTCCCTTCCCTTCCTTCCCCTTTCGACCTTACGTGCCATATTTCAGCCTCCTTACCCTCCTTCCTATCCCTTCCCCTTTTCTATCCCTTCCCTTCCCTTCCCTTCCCTTCCCTTCCCTTCCTTCCCCTTTCGACCTTACGTGCCATATCTCAAAGCTTCCTTACTTACCCTCCCCTTCCCCCTTTCTATCTCATCCCTTCCCATCCCTTCTTTTACCCCTTCCCTTCCCTTCCCATCGCGCCACGGGTCAATATGCTCAACTGGAGACGCAAATCCTCAATTCCCTTCATCACGCGTGCGTCAACCAAGCGAATTTGCATTGAATACCAAATGAGTGAAGGCGTTGCTGGTTGTTGATGTTGCTGTTGTTGTTGTTGTTGTTGTTGTTGTTGTTGTTGATGATGGTAGTGGTAGTAGTAGTAGTAGTAGTAGTAGTTAGTTAGTAGTTGTTGATAATAGAAAGATTTGACACACGTAAAGAAAAACTACAATAGGAATAAAAAAAAAGATAATTAAATAAAAAAATAAGAAAAATACAAAATTACACACACGCAAACAAAACATTAAAAACAATAAAAAGAAAAAGAACAAGAAAAAATCTCCATCACATAACAAACAATAAACAGCAAAAAGAAAAACGGAGAAATAAGAAAATAAAGAAGAGAAAACAAGAGAAAACACCAAAACAGAAGGAAAATAAAGGAAATGACAGGAAAAGAGGAAAAGGAAGAAATGAGGAGAGAAAAGGAAATGACACAGGAAAAAAGGAAAAGGAAAAAAAGAAAAAAGGGAATAAAAATGAAATAACAGGAAAAGAGGAAAAGGAAGAAACGAGGTGAGAAAAAGGAAATGACAGGAAAAAAGGAAACGGAAAACAAGGAGAGAAAAAGGAAATGACAGGAAAAAGGAAAAGGAAAAAGAGGAGAGAAAAAGGAAATGACAGGAAAGAAGGAAGAAAAAAAGGAGAGAGGAAATGACAGGAAAAAAGGAAGAAAAAAAGGAGAGAGGAAATGACAGGAAAAAAGGAAGAAAAAAAGGAGAGAGGAAATGACAGGAAAAAAGGAAGAAAAAAGGAGAGAAAAAGGAAATGACAGGAAAAAAAGGAAAAGGAAAACAAAGAAAGGGAATAAAAATGAAATAACAGGAAAAGAGGAAAAGGAAAAAGGGAAAAATACGAGAAAATGAAATGACACAAAACAATAGAAAAAAAAGAAGCAATAAAAAGTAGTTAAAAAAAAAAAAAAGGAAATGGCGGGACACGAAGTTAAGACAGACGGACGAACGAACACACGAACGAACGAACGAACGAAGGCTGCGATTGGTTAATTGAAATGGTTTGCGCCGCGCCTGTTGATGTGGCGGCGGGGCGTGGCGGGGGGGGGGAGGAGGAGGAGGAGGAGGAGGAGGAGGAGGATAGAGTAGGGCCCCGGTATAGGAGGGGATGTAGGGAAAGAGGAGGAGGAGGAGGAAGGGGACGTAGGGAGAGGAGGAGGAGGAGGAGGAGGAGGAATAGGGTGCCAGGAAAAGGGGGGGAGGAGGAGGAGGAGGAGGAGGAGGAAAAGGAGGAGAGGAGGGGAAGTGAAGTAGGGAGAGAGGAGGAGGCAGCGGGGGGGGAGGGGGAGGGGGGGGCGACGAATGGAGGAAGAGGAGAGGACAGAGGGGAGAGGAAAGAAGAAGAAGAGGGGAATTAAGCAAAGGAGAAAGAGGAAGCAGAGAAGGAAGAAGAAGAAGAAGAAGGGGAAGAGAAGACGAGGGGAAAGAAGAGAAAGGAAGGTTGTCAGGGAGAGAAAGGAAAGAGAAAGGAGGGAAGGGAGAGAAAAAGAAGAGAAAGGAGAGAAAGAAGGGAAGGTTGTCAGGGAGAGAAAGAAAAGAGAAAGGAAGGAAGGGAGAGAAAAAGAAGAGGAGAAGCAATTGGAAGGGAGGAGAAATTGGAAGGGAGGAGTAAGGGAGAGAAGAGAAAGAAAAGGAAGAAGAGTGGAGGAAAGGAAGGAGAGAAACAGGAAAAGGGAGGAAGAGAGGGAGAGAGAGGGAGAGGGAAAGAGGATGGGTTGCAGGGAGAGGGAGGGAGAGGAAAAGAGGAAGGGTTGCAGGGAGAGGGAGAGAGGAAGGGAGGAGGGAAGAGGAGGAAGGGAGAGATGCAACGGCAAATAAGGGAGGAGGAGGAGGAGGAGGAAGGGAGGAAGGGAGGAACCGAACAGAAGGGAAATAAGGAAGCATAGGGAGGGAGGGAGGGAAGGGAGGGAGGAAGGGAGGGAGAGAGAGAGGGAGAGAAGTTCAACCCTAATCTAACCAGTCGACGCCATCTTGAAATTCCCCAAAACGAGATGGATGCTGTTTGAGTGTGTGTGTGTGTGTGTGTGTGTGTGTGTGTGTGTGTGTGTGTGTGTTATGGCTGTTGAGGGAGAAGTTAGCGGAGGAGGAGGAGGAGGAGGAGGAGGAGGAGGAGGAGGAGGAGGAGGAGGAGGAGGAGGAGGAAAGGAGGAGGAGGAGGAGAAAGAAACCAGCAAAACAACACGAGAGAGAGAGAGAGAGAGAGAGAGAGAGAGAGAGAGAGAGAATAAAAACATCCAGGCATAATTACATTTCCTCCTCCTACTCCTCCTCCTCTTCCTCCTCCTCCTCCTCCTCTTCCTTTTCCTCCTCCTCCTCCTCCTCCTCCTCCTCCTCCAAGACTCAAGAGATGATTTTTTCGCCAGAGCTTTTACCTGTATCACACCTGAGAGAGAGAGAGATAGAGATATATAGAGACTATTTCCTTTCCTTCTTTATTTACTTTTTTATATTTTCTTTTCTTTCTTTCATTTTTCTATTTTCTTTTATTTTCTTACTTTCTTTACTTTGATGTTACTCTCTCTCTCTCTCTCTCTCTCTCTCTCTCTCTCTCTCTCTCTCTCTCTCTCTCTCTCTCTCTCTCTCTCTCAAACTCCTTTATAGTGAACTGTAAATTTTCATCCATCAATAATTTTAAACCTTATTAAATGAAGTAGAAGGGAAAGGGAGGGAGGGAGGGAGAGAAAGGGAGAGAAAGATAATAGGAGAGGTGACGAGAGGGAGGAGGAATATAAAGAGAGGGTGGTCAGGGAGGAGAGGAGGAATAATGGAGAGGGAGGGAGAGAAGGGGAGGGAGGGAGAGGGAAAGGGAGGGGAAGAGAAAGTAAGGAACAGAAAGAGAGGAAAGGAAAGAGGGAAGGGAAGGGAAAGAAGAAGAGGGGAAAGGATAGAGAGGGAGGGGAAGGAAAGAGAAAGAGAAAGAAGGGAACGAAAAGAGAAGGGAAGGGAAGGGAAGAAAAAGGAAGGAAAAGGAAGGGAAGGAAGGGAAGGAGAGAGAGAGAGAGAGAGAATTCAATACACAGTTCAGACACAAAAATGCAAATATCGTTACAAAACAAATTATAAAAAAGAATATCCAGTAATTTCAAGGTCACTGCCCCGTCACTGTCGTTATCATTATTACGGACGATTTAATTAGACCTTCAGGAAACCGCTTATTTTATTGATTTGTTTATGGTTTTATTTTATACTTTTATTATTGTTTATTTATTTTTTTCTTTAACTTTTTTTCACTTTTTAATTCTTCTTCTTTTTTTATTTATAATTAGATCGTTTTTTTTTTTTGCGCGTTATGTATTTTATTTATTTGTTTATTGTTTTATTTATCTAACTTTTATTTTTGTTTATTTATTTTTTTCTTTAACTTTTTTTCACTTTTTAATTATTCATCTTTTTTTTTACTTATAATTAGATCGTTTTTTTATTATATTTTTTTTTGCGCGTCGTACGTATTTTATTTATTTATGTATTGTTTTATTTATCTAACTTTTTATTTTTGTTTATCTATTTATTTCACTAACTTATTTCACTATTTAATTATTCACATTTTTCCTCATAATTAAAGTTTTTTATTTATTTTTGTTCTTTTTTTGTGTCTATATAAATTTGTTTCCTTATCCAATTATTTTTTCACATTTTTCTCCTAATCACACAATTTTTTTCATTATTTTTTTGCGTGTGGTTACTTATTCTTATTTTTCATGTATGTATGGAGCCCAATTTACCTATTTCTTTACTTATCCAGCTATTTATTCACTTTATTTCTCTGTCTTATAAATTACTAAAGTTACTCATTAATTCTGCGGGCGGTGAGAGCAAGGTTTAATTACACTCCACTCAGAGGTGTTAATCTGTACAAATCAATTAGGGGTCCAGATTGTGATGGGACGGCAGGAATAGAACACGCTGAAATCTACCAGGAAAATGACTAACCGTTGAATGCCATGTTAAAATCTACCAGAAAGAAAAGGAAAATCATGAATAGAACTTTGAAATCTACAAGAAAAAGCGAAAAAGATCATGAGAACGTTCAAATTTAACCCGGTAGCTCCGAGGATCGTGTTTCTTATAGCGTCTTCCATTTAGCGTATCCTGTTTTTGGGTCGTGATCGGTAGAGTCCCTTATAGAGTCCCGACTACCTAAGATTTGGACGCCATTATTGGGCCGGTTTTCGCCGTGCTTTTCAAACGCTAGCACACGACCAATAATGGCGTCCAAATCTTAGGTTGTCGGGACTCTATCTATCAAGGGACTACAGATCACGACCCAGAAACAGGTTACGCTAAATGGAAGAGGCTATTAATGGTCCCTCTATGCGAGAAAAATGAGAAAAAATCATCACTCACGCAAACCATTTCATAATATATATCAACGCATTTGTGATCAGTTTGTGCATCATCTATTTTTGGGGGTTTGTATCGTGGGAAAAATTTGGCCCGTCGTTATCAAATGAAAAACGAAATGAAGAACGTCAAAATCTACCAGAAAAAAAAACGAAAAGGTTACGAATTTCTTCTTGTTCAGTTTTTGTCTTTTCTTCCCGTTTTCTAGTTTTAATTTTTTATCCTGTTTCTACTTTTCTTCTCCCACATAACTCAATAAATACTAACATGACCTAAACAAAATCTAGCTAATCTTTACTCTTTACTAATTTCTTGTTCAGTTTTTCTTATCTTCCTGTTTTCTAGTTTCAATTTTTTTCCTCTGTTTATATTTTTCTTCTCCCACATAACTCAATAAATACTAACATGACCTCAACAAAATCTACCTATTTTTTACTAATTTATTCTTGTTAAGTTTGTGTCTTATCTTCCCGTTTTCTAGTTTCAATTTTTTCTTCCGTTTCTACTTTTCTTCTCCCACATAACTCAATAAATACTAACATGACCTCAACAAAATCTACCTAATCTTTACTCTTTACTAATTTCTTGTTCGATTTGTGTCTTATCTTCCTGTTTCCTAGTTTCAATTTTTTCTCCTGTTTCTACTTTTCTTCTCCCACATAACTCAATAAATACTAACATGACCTCAACAAAATCTACCTAATCTTTACTCTTTACTAATTTCTTGTTCAGTTTTTCTTATCTTCCTGTTTTCTAGTTTCATTTTTTTTCCTCTGTTTATATTTTTCTTCTCCCACATAACCTAAACAAAATCTAACGAGAGTATCGATCTCCGCAAAGCCTCAATTACAGGTAGACAATTGGCGTGTACTAATTAACATCGTGATTTGCGGGCAGGTGACAGTCTGATGCTATTTGCACCTGTCGCTCCTCAATTATGAATATTAATTAGCGGCTTGATTCACGTGTGCCGGCCGGGAAAAAGGGTACCGGGTATTGATGGCCGGGAAAAGTAATCACAGGTTCTGTTGATGGATATATTACCTAGTGTTTTTATTTATCATTATTATTATTATTATTGTTGTTATTATTATTATTATTATTATTATTATTTTACTAAACTTCCCATGTCTAATTATTTTTTATATGTATTTTATCTATTTAACTTCCTCTCTCTCCCCCTTTTTTTCTCCCTTTTTCTCTCCCTTTCTTCCTTTTTTTCCTCCCCACCTCCCTTCTCTCTCCCTTTCTTCCTTTTTTTCCTCCCCACCTGTCTCTCTCTCCCCCTTTCTCTCTCCCTTTCTTCCTTTTTTTCCTCCCCACCTTCCTTCTCTCTCCCTTTCTTCCTTTTTTTCCTCCCCACCTTCTGTCTCTCTCTCCCTTTCTTCCTCTGACTGTGGAAAATTTCTATATGACTGACCGAGTGATTTGATTTCCTTCCTCCCTTTTTCCTCCTCTTCCTTATCCATTTCTTCCTCCCTTTCTGCCTTTACTTTCCTATATATATGTGTGAAAAAAAATGCTTATCCTCTTCTTTCTCTTCCTCTTCCTTTCCTCCTTATTTTATCCTCCAAACTTCCTTCCTTCCTTCCTTCTTGATTTTCTTTTTTTCTCTTCTATGTGAAAATTTAAATATATCAGAATTCCTCCTTTATTTCCTTCCTTTTTTATTCCTTCTCCTCCTCCATTTTCTACTTTTATATATCTCAAAGTTCATCCGTTATTCTTCCTCCTCCTCCTTTTCTTCTTCCTATATGTAGAAAATTTATGTATCTCAAACTTCCTTCCTTTCTTCCTTCCCTCCTTCCTCCTCCTCCTTTTTCTCCCCATCTTCTTCCTATATGTTGAAAAATCTATACATATCAGACCTTCCTCCTTCCTTCCTCCTCCTCCTCCTCCTTTTTCTCCCTTTCTTCTTCCCATATGTTGAAAAATCTATACATATCAGACTTCTTCCCTTCCTTCCTTCCTCTTCCTCCTCCTCCTCCTCCTCCTCCTCCCTTTCTTCCTCCGACGTGTGACAAACTGTTTATGTAAAGACTAATAAAGCTGTATACGTGCAAGAAAGTTTTTTGTGTGTTTGTGAAAAGGGTAATAATTGCGTTTAGGTACAAATTTTATGAACCAGAAAATAAAATAAAAATAATACAAGATAGTAATTGAGGTCATGGGAATATATTTTTTGACCTTGTAACTAACTTTGAAAATCTCGCAAAATGATGATAAAAAAAACACGATAATTAATTAACGTTTAGGTACAAATTTTATGAACCAGAAAATAAAATAAAAAATAATAATACAAGATGGTAATTGAGATCATGGCAATATTTTTTTTTTTACCTTGTAACTAACTTTAAAAATCTCGCAAAATGACGATAAAAAAACACGATAATTAATTTACGTTTAGGTACAAATTTTATGAACCAGAAAAAAAAAATAATGATACAAATTGAGGTCATGGGAATATATTTTTGGACCTTGTAACTAACTTTAAAAATCTCGCAAAATGACGATAAAAAAACACGATAATTAATTAACGTTTAGGTACAAATTTTACGAACCAGAAAATAAAAATAATAATAATACAAGATGGTAATTGAGGTTATGGGAATATTTTTTTTTTTTTGGACCTTGTAACTAATCTTTGAAAATCTTGCAAAATGATAACGAAAAGATAATTAACCAGAGAAACAAAGAGGAAAATGAATAGAAGGAATAAACAAAGAAATAAATGAGAAACAAAATCAAGGAATAGAAGAATGAAAGAAGAGAAGAATAAATAAATATAAAATAAATAAACTTGTGATAATGATGTTGAAGATGATAATGGGAGAGAGAAAGAGAGACTGACAGAAGAAGAGGAGGAGGAGGAAAAAAGAGGAAGAAGAGGAAGAAGAGTAGAAAGAGGAGGAAAGAAAGACTAACAGATGAAGAGGAGGAGAAGGATGGAAGGAAGGAAGAGGAAAAAAAGAAAAGGAGGAGGAGGAAGAAGAAGTGGAGAAAAGGAAGAAAAGAAAGAAAGGAGAAGGAATTAGTAGACGAGAGAGAGAGAGAGAGAGAGAGAAAGAAAGCCATCTATTATAATCATTCACACCAATAATTATAAGTAAGAGAAAACGGGATCTCAAAATCACATCATTTATTATTCCACTTATCACGTGACACAGAAGAGGAGGAGGAGGAGGAGGAGGAGGAGGTGGAGGAGGAGGAGGGAGGAGGATACAGAGGGAGTGTTAGAATAGTTTACCCTCCCTCCCTCTCTCCCTTCCTCCTCTTCCTCTTCTTCCTCCTCCTCCTCCTCCTCCTCCTCCTCTTCCTCTTCCTCCACAGTAGCAGTCTCATGTTACTTTGGGTTATGGGAGAGCACGCGTCATTCTCTCTCTCTCTCTCTCTCTCTCTCTCTCTCTCTCTCTCTCTCTCTCTCTCATTTTTTCCCTCCTTCTTTTCTTCTTCCTCTTCCTTCTTTCTTTCTCTTCTTATTCTGTCAATCTTCCTTTCTTCCTCTTTCTACTTTTTCTCTCTTCCTCTCCTTCTGTCAATCTCCCTCTCCTCCTCCTCCTCCTCTTCTTCCTCTTATTCATCATCATCCTCTTCTTCCTCTTCCTCTTCTCCATCACTCTACTCTTAGTCCGCCCACACCTCCTCCTCCTCTTCACCCACCCACACAAGTTCCTCTTCACTCCTCTTCACGTCCCAAGAGGAGGAAGAGGAAGAGGAAGAGGAGGAGGCTTGACATTAGCTTCTCTTTATGCGGGGCCAGTCGAGCCTAAATAACAGGGCCCAGCAAAGCCTCTTGTTAACCCCTCTTGTTCCTCTTGAAGCTTTGGTAAGAGGTGGAGAGAGAGGGAGAGGGAGAGGGAGGGAGGGAGAGATTTTAGTGTAGTTTGTGTTGTGTAAGTTTTAAGAGTTCCCGTTTTTTTTCTTTTCTTTATTTTGTGTATTTTCTTTTCTTTTCCTTCCTCTTCTGCTCTTCTTCTTTCCCTTTTTCCTCTTCTTTTTTCTCTTCCTCTTCCTCTTCATTTTCTTTAGTTTGTGTTGTGTTAGTTTTAAGAGTTCCCGTTTTTCTTTTCTTTTCTTTATTTTGTGTATTTTCTTTTATTTTCCTTCCTCTCTTCTGCTCTTCTTCTTTCCCCTTTTTCCTCTTCTTCTTCCGCTTCTTCCCTTTCTTTTTCCTCTTCTTCTTCTTCTTCTTCCTCTTCATTTTCTTTAGTTTCCCTTATTCATCTCTTTCTGCTTCTTCCCTTCCTCCGTTTTCTTTCCACTAATCTTCTTTTCTGTCTTATTATCCTTTTCTTTCTGCATAATTTCCTCTTCTCTTTCTCCACCTCCTCTTCATTCTTCCTCCTATTCTATTTTCTCTTCTTCCTCTTATTCTTCTCTTTCTGCGTTTTTTATTTTCTTTTGCAGTTGTCTTTTATATATTCTTCCTCTCTTCCTTCTTTCTCATTATTTCCTTCCTCCTCCTTCTCCTCCTCTACACACACACACACACACACACACACACACACACAAGGCTCGACACTTCATCTACGTTCTTCATTTTTTTCTTCTTTTTTTTTCATTCTTATTTTTCCTTCCTTGTAGAATGTTAACTTTGCGTCTTCCTTCTTCCTTCCTTCCTTCCTCCTCCTCCTCCTCCTCCTCCTCTTCACACACATATACATACAAATCAACTCATCTACCCTTCAATATTTTTCTTCGTCATTTTCTCATTTCTTCCTTTCTTTATATATTTTCTTTCCTCTCTTGCAGAATTTTAACTTTGCGGCTTCATCCTTTCTTCCTTCCTCCTCCTCTTCCTCCTCCTCCTCCTCTTCTTCAGACACTTCATCTACCCTTCCATTTTTTTCTTCCTTTCTACTTCTATATATTTTCTTTCCTCTCTAGCAGAATTTTAACTTTACTTCTTCATTCTTCCTTCCTCCTCCTCTTCTTCCTCCTCCTCCTTCTCTTCTTCAAACACTTCATCTACCCTTCCATTTTTTTCTTCCTGTCTACTTCTATATATTTTCTTTCCTCTCTAGCAGAATATTAACTTTACGCCTTCAGTCTTCCTTCCTTCCTCCTCTTCCTCCTCCTCCTTCTCTTCTTCAAACACTTCATCTACCCTTCCATTTTTTTCTTCCTTTCTACTTCTATATATTTTCTTTCCTCTCTCGCAGAATATTAACTTTACGCCTTCATTCTTCCTTCCTTCCTTCCTCCTCCTCCTTCTCTTCATACACACATAGGCCTACATACAAATCACCTCTTCATCTACCCTTCCATTCTATTCTTCCTCACTTCTTCCTTCCAACTTTTTCATATTTTCTTTCCTCTCTCGCAGAATTTTAACTTTGCGTCTTCATTCTTCCTTCCTCCTCCTCTTCCTCCTCCTCCTCCTCCTCTTCCTCCTCCTCCTCCTCCTCCTCCTCCTCCTCCTGTAATCGCCTTGTTACACACCTCGTTGCCAGCCGAATCGTCACCATTTCACGCCAGCCTACACGTGGGAGACGCCTAACATCCTAATTTCCCGTCCCATTCACTTTTCATGTTTCCTTGTCCTTACCTTTCCTTTCCTTCCTGTACCTTACCTTACCTACAGACACTCTCTCTCTCTCTCTCTCTCTCTCTCTCTCTCTCTCTCTCTCTCTCTCTCTCTCTTGCTCTTTTTTCCTTCCTTATCTTCCTTTTCTCCACTTCCTCTTCCTCCTCCTCCTCCTCCTTTTCTTCTTCCTCTTCCTTCTCTCCTTCTCTTCTTATTCTGGCAATCTTCCTTTATTCCTCTTTCTACCCTTCTTCCTCCTCCTCTTCCTCCTCTTTCTACTCTTCTTCCTCTTTTCTCCTTCTCCTGTTCTTCTGTTAATCTCCCTTCATCTACCTTTCTCTTCCTTTAACTTCTTTTCCATTCACTTTTTCCTCTTTCCTTTCCTTTCCTTTCCTTTCCTTCCATTTCCATTCTTCTTTCCTGTAGTTCATCTCTTTTTGTCTTCTTTTTCCCGAGTTGGTTTCCTCTTTTTTCTTCTCTCTCCTCCTTCCCTGTCTTCCTCCTTTCTCTTCTCCTCCTCCTCCTCCTCTTCTTCTTCCTTCCTCCTCTTTCACGGGAGAGAAAAATTATCCGTGTTTTTTTCTGTTTAATTATGATGAAAGTCTCTCTCTCTCTCTCTCTCTCTCTCTCTCTCTCTCTCTCTCTCTCTCTCTCTCTCTCTCTCTCTCTCTCTCTCTCTCTCTCTCTCTCTCTCTCTCTCTCTCTCTCTCTCTCGTATAATCACCTCCCTCCTGACCTTTCCTCTCCCTTTCTTCTCTCCTCCTCTTCCTCCTCCTCCTCCTCCTCCTCCTCGTTTGCCTCCCCGCACCCAGTTAGGCAGAGGAAAGCAACATCTCCTCCTCCTCCTCCTCCTCCTCCTCTTCCTCCTCTTCCTCCTCTTCCTCCTCTTCCTCCTCCCCTTCCTCCTCTACCTCTCGCTGTGTCGATGAATACGAGTGTGATTGTTACGAAGAACCCTCCCCCCTCTTCCTCCTCCTCTTCTTCCTCCTCCTCCTCCTCCTCCTCCTCCTCCTCCTCCCTCACGCTGATCTGTAGTGGAGGGAGACAATTGGTGGAGGGAGAGAGGGTGAGGATGGAGGAA
>NC_066512.1:5875686-5940686 GCF_024679095.1 Eriocheir sinensis
TTTTTCTATTTATTTTTTCTGTTTATTTATTTATTTTTACTTTGATTTATATTTACTTACTTTTCTATCTTTTTTTAACTTTTTTTTCATATTCGTTAAAGATATACTGATAACTCTCTCTCTCTCTCTCTCTCTCTCTCTCTCTCTCTCTCTCTCTCTCTCTCTCTCTCTCTCTCTCTAATGCCTCCACACAATATCAAAGGGAAAATCCTCCTCTATTAGCCGCTATATATACAACCTGACCTTCTCTTCTCCTTCCGCTTCGAACATAAATAAAACCGGGTTCGTGTTCATGGTTACGGAGCTTCGGACTCAACATAAAGCCGGGGTCGAGAGAGAGTGAGGCGGTTAATTCACGGCACTCGTTAATCTGCACCAGTTGTGTTTGTGTTGCGTTACCGTGTGTTGCTGTTTAACGAGAGAGAGAGAGTTGAGTGGAAAACAAAAGAGAACACAAAAAAAAAACATTAGAACAATAACAACACTTATAAAACAAATGACGGTAGCTGGCCATCGAGAGAGAGAGAGAGAGAGAGAGAGAGTTAAGATGGTTGAAAGAAAAACGCTATTCGTCACGGTAATACGATAATGAACCTTCAACACAGCGATAACGAACCCGCAACACCAAGAAAACGAACCCGCCCGCAATACAAAGACCAATAAATGACGCAATACAACTAACGCTAAACGCAATGACGCAATACAACTTACGCTAAACGAAGCAATACAATGATCACTAAACGAAGCAATACAACGAACACTAAACGAAGCAATACAATGATCACTAAACGAAGCAATACAGCGAACACTAAACGAAGCAATACAACTTACGCTAAACGAAGCAATACAACGAACACTAAACGAAACAATACAACGAAAACGACCCCGCAACACAACGAACACTAAAAAGAAGGGACACAATCAACACTAAAAGACGCAACACAACAGAACGAAACACAAAACAAAAGAAGAAAGCAGAACGCAAAACTACGAAATGCAATACAATACAAAATTAGACAACACAAACATAACGATTCAACGAACACTAACCGACCCAAAACAACGAACGCAACACACCATAACGAGACAACATAACGCAATACAATGGAAGACAAGACAAAACAAGAAGACAACACCAGATAACGAGGCAACACAATATTGACAAACAAGGGGAATGAAATGCAAATCGAACACTCCATAATACAATGCAACACAGGACGAAGCAGCAGAAAGCAACACATCATGATACTTAATGAGGTGGTGAAATTAATAATGATGATGATAAAAATAATAATGGTAATAATAATGGTGATAATGATGGGGGTATTAGAAGTCGGGTTATTATAAAAAAACAAAAATAACAATGATAATAACAAGGAATAGTTAAGGAAAATGAAGAAAAGTAAAGAAAATAAAGAAAATAGAGGTGCTAGTAATAATGATAATGATAATGATAATAATAATAATAATAATAATAATAATAATAATAATAATAATAATAATAATAATAATAATATTGATTGTAGTATTAGTGGGGGTATTAATAACTTAAATAATAATAACAACAATAAGAAGAAAATAAATATAAAAGACGAAAAGAGGAAGAAGAAAAGAAGAAAAGAAGAAAATAGAAAATAAGAGAAAGAAAAAAACGAGGATTAGCAGGATTAACAAAAAGAAGAAAATGAAGATGAAGAAAAGAAGAAAAAACTGAGTGAAAGAAAAAGACAGGAGGAGGTGGAGGAAGAGAGAGTAAAAAAGGATAAGAAGTCTCTCTCTCTCTCTCTCTCTCTCTCTCTCTCTCTCTCTCTCTCTCTCTCTCTCTCTCTCTCTCTCTCTCTCTCGCATAAATCACCCTCATAATCATTAGTCTTTCTCACTAATAACACACACACACACACACACACACACACACACACACACACACACACACGCACGCACGCACACACACGCCACAACTAAAGCTAAGCCGTTTCTTGATCCTCCTGTGATCTATAAACACACAAAATATAGAGGATCGAACTCCACAACGAAGGGGATCCAACACGCTTTAAAACTAACTAACTCTCTCTCTCTCTCTCTCTCTCTCTCTCTCTCTCTCTCTCTCTCTCTCTCTCTCTCTCTCTCTCTCTCTCTCTCTCTCTCTCTAACCTTTGTTTACGAATCTATTCACACGCCCACTAGACGTTTGAAACCTTATTGTTAGTCTGTCGATAGCTCTCTCTCTCTCTCTCTCTCTCTCTCTCTCTCTCTCTCTCTCTCTCTCTCTCTCTCTCTCTCTCTCTCTCTCTTTATCCCTCCTTTCCTCCGTCTCTCTCTCTCTCTCTCTCTCTCTCTCTCTCTCTCTCTCTCTCTCTCTCTCTCTCTCTCTCTCTCTCTCTCTCTCTCTCTCTCTCTCTCTCTCTCTCTGGTTAGCCTTTTCCTTCCCTCTAATTTTCTCTATTCTTGCATTTAGCTTCATTTTCTCCTTTCTATCTCTCTCTCTCTCTCTCTCTCTCTCTCTCTCTCTCTCTCTCTCTCTCTCTCTCTCTCTCTCTCTCTCTCTCTCGGCTATCGTGTCAGCTTGAGCGAGATAAACATCAATAATCGATGCATGCCTCATCTGGCAACACTGAGAGAGAGAGGAGACACAGGGACACACATCAAACTTCTTTATTTTTATTTTATTTTTTTGTTTTATCTTCATTTTTGTTTTCGTTCTTCAATGTACATCTTTTTTTCTTATTAATTTTTACTTCCTTTGATTCATTTTTTTATTAATTTTCCTTTTTTATTCTTTGCTTTCTGGATCATTGGTTATTTTTCAGGGATGTTTCTCTCTCTCTCTCTCTCTCTCTCTCTCTCTCTCTCTCTCTCTCTCTCTCTCTCTCTCTCTCTCTCTCTCTCTCTCTCTCTCTCTCTCTCTCTCTCTCTCTATTATATCTGTTTCTCTATCTCTTTTTCCAGTTTTAGGTCTAGTTGTTTTTCTTTTCATTTTTTCTCTTTTCTTCTTTTTCATCTTTTTCAGGTTTTCTTTATTTCTTTTCTCTCTTTGGTTTCTCATTTTTTTCTCTCCACATTCTCTTTCTTTTCTTTTCTCATTCTCTTTTCTCTTTCAAGTTTTCTTATCCCCAATTTTCTTTCTGTGATTCGTTTTGTCTCTCTTTACAACTATTTTTCTTTCATCTTTTCTAATTCTCGTTTTTCTTACACATATTTTCATTCTCTTTTATCTGTATTTCTTTATTTCAATCTTATCTATTCTGTATCTCTTCCTCTTTTTTACGCTATATTTACTCGTTGCCAATTTTCCTTCAAACAGTTATATTCTTTTTCCCTATTCATAATTTCTTTTTTTCCTTCTCTTCTTTTTCCATCATGCTTAACTTCTACCAATTGTTCTGTCTCTTGTGTTATTAGCTTCGTATTGCTTCCAATACTTTCTTTTTCTTTTAATTTTCTCTTTTAAACCCAGTAGCTGCAGGGGTCGTGTTTCTTAATGGTCCCTCTAAGCGAGAAAAATGAAGAAAAAAAATCATCACTCACGCAAACCATTCCATAATATATATCAACGCATTTGTGATCAGTTTATGCATCATCTATTTTTGGGGGTTTATATCATGGCACAAATTTAGCCCGTCGCTGCTACACGATAAAGCCACAAATTTGGCCCGTCGCTGCTACACGGTAAAGCCACAAATTTATCCCGTCGCTGCCACACGGTAAAGCCACAAATTTGTCCCGTCGCTGCTACACGGTAAAGCCACAAATTTGTCCCGTCGCTGCCACACGGTAAAGCCACAAATTTGGCCCGTCGCTGCTACACGGTAAAGCCACAAATTTGGCCCATCGCTGCTACACGGTAAAGCCACAAATTTGGCCCGTCGCTGCTACACGGTAAAGCCACAAATTTGGTCCATCGCTACTACACGGTAAAGCCACAAATTTGGTCCATCGCTGCTACACGGTAAAGCCACAAATTTGGTCCATCGCTGCTACACGGTAAAGCCACAAATTTGGTCCATCGCTGCTACACGGTAAAGCCACAAATTTGGTCCATCGCTGCTACACGGTAAAGCCACAAATTTGGCCCGTCGCTGCTACACGGTAAAGCCACAAATTTGGCCCGTCGCTGCTACACGGTAAAGTCACAAATTTATCCCGTCGCTGCTACACGGTAAAGCCACAAATTTGGCCCGTCGCTGCTACACGGTAAAGCCACAAATTTGGCCAGTCGCTGCTACACGGTAAAGTCACAAATTGGCCCGTCGCTGCTACACGGTAAAGCCACAAATTTGGCCCGTCGCTGCTACACGGTAAAGCCACAAATTTGGCCCGTCGCTGCTACACGGTAAAGCCACAAATTTGGCCCGTCGCTGCTACACGGTAAAGCCACAAATTTGGCCCGTCGCTGCTACACGGTAAAGCCACAAATTTGGCCCGTCGCTGCTACACGGTTAAGTTCATTTTTACTCTTCTGTTCTCTTCTCATTTTTGTTACACCGTTGCTGATTTGCTTTTTTTCCGTTTTTTCCTTAATTCTTTCTTATTCCCTTTTCACGTCAAAATTTTTCTTCTTCATTTCCTATTTTTGTTTCTCGTCTCATTTCTTCGTTAGTTTTTTTCTCTCCCCATTTCTCTTATTCTTCCTTTTTCATTTTTTCCTGTTTCTATATATTTTTCTTCTTTATTTCCCATTTTCTTCTTCTCTTAACATTTCTTCGTTTTTCTTCTCTTTCCATTTCTCTTATTCTTCCTTATTAATTTTTTCACGTTTTTATACATTTTTTTTCTTCCTTTCCCACTTTTTTCTTCTCTTCCTCATTTTTTTTCTTCCTTATTCCACGATTCTATATAATTTTCTTCATTTCCCATTTTTTTTCTTCTCTTCCTCATTTCTTCGTTTATTTTCTTCACTTTCCATTTCTCTTATTCTTCCTTATTCCTGTTTCTATATATCTTTCTTTTTCATTTCCCATTTTTTTCTTCTCTTCCACGTCTTCTTAATCTTTCCTTACGTCTTTAGTCATTATTTTGATTCCTCCTTAATCATTATCATTATCATTATTATTATTATTATTATTATTATTATTATTATTATTATTATTATTATTATTATTATTATTATTATCTTTGTTCCCACGGTAATTATTGCTTGAAACGACTCTGCTTCCTTCCTCCTCCTCCTCCTCCTCCTCCTCCTCCTCCTCCTCTTCCCCCTCCTCCTTCTCCTCTTCCTGATAGCACTTTCTCACCACAAAGCTGATCCAGTTAATAGCTTCAGGCAAAAGAGAGGGATCGGGGTATTTATATTCTCTCTCTCTCTCTCTCTCTCTCTCTCTCTCTCTCTCTCTCTCTCTCTCTCTCTCTCTCTCTCTCTCTCTCTCTCTGAAGCGTATTTTAACTACAAAAAATAAAGAAAAAAACAAAATATACGAAAAAAATAACAAAAGCAAGCGATTTTCTTTGTTTTTCTTTTAATACATTTTCTTATTCTTTTCATTTCCGTCTTCTGATTTAATTTCTCTCTCTCTCTCTCTCTCTCTCTCTCTCTCTCTCTCTCTCTCTCTCTCTCTCTCTCTCTCTCTCTCTCTCTCTCTCTCTCTCTCTCTCTCTCTCTCTCTCTCTCTCTCGTAACTTTATTTTCTTCTTTATCGCATTATTTCTCTCTATTTATCACGTTTATTCTCCTTCTTTATTTTCTTTCTTCCTTTTTATATTTTAGCTCTCATTTTCCTTCTTAATTCTCTCTCTCTCTCTCTCTCTCTCTCTCTCTCTCTCTCTCTCTCTCTCTCTCTCTCTCTCTCTCTCTCTCTCTCTCTCTCTCTCTCAAGATATAAATAAACGTCAATTACTTCAGATTCAGAACTTAATTGATTTACTTCACTCTCTTACCCCCCCCCCCCCCTAATGGGTCAAGGGTTCATGTGACGGAGATGAACACAGAGGCCACGCGCACCTGAACGTATGTACGCCCCTAACTAACACCTAAACATCCTTTAACTCACTTTTTTTTTTCATTTTTCATTTTTTTTTTTTTTTTTTGGCTATACTGTTGTTTTCATTTTACCGAGACGAGATGAATTTTGTGATATTTTTTTTTTTTTTTTTGAAAGGGAGAGAGATTTTTTAATTATACGCTACCATTTTTTTTTTCATTTTTCAACAAGATAATTTTTTTCTATACTTTTTTTTTTTCAACCGACCGAGCAGAGGAAATTTTTGCTGCATATAAACATTTTTTTGCTATACTGTTTCTTACCTCAAAATGGACAGATTGATTTATGTACTTAATTTTTCCGCCAAAGAAGACAGTTTTTTGCTACTATTGTTGTTACTACTACTAATACTTTTAATACTATTGTTTTTTGCTACTATTGTTACTACTACTACTACTACTACTACTATTACTACTACTACTTCTAACACTACTGCCATTTTTTTCTATTCTAACTAGCGCTATTATTAAAAAAAAATGCAACTACTATTACTACTATTTTTCTTCTTGTCTTGTTTTCATTCTTAATTTTCTTTTATTTTCTTTACCCTCTTGTTATTTATAGTTTACCTGAAAAAATAAGAAAATAACAAGGACAGAAAAAGCCAACTGAGACGCTACTTTAATGGGAGAAGTGACTGACTGACTGACTGACTGATTGACTAACTGATGCCTGACCGATAACTGGTACTGATGACTGACTGACTGACTAACTAACTGACTGATTGCCTGACTAACCGACCGAGCAACTGACTGACTAACTAACAAACAACTAACTGACTGACTGACCTGCTAACTGACTGACTAACTAACCGACTGACTGACCGACTTACCGACTAGTGGAATATATCGTAACACTCTCCCACCATTATAAATCGAAGGGCTATTAAATACATTCACAAGCGCTGTACCGGCTTTAGCGAACACAACGGATTAGCGCACGGCAGATCTCGCTTATCATACACTGCGTCTGCTAAGCCACCGTGTCTGTTGTCAATGTTTGAGTGGCGTTGTAATTCACGTGTGTATATATTAATAAGTTAGTTGGTGTTATCTTTGGCTTTTGTTAATTAGGGCTCTTTTCTTGGTCTAATACTTGCTTTTGTCTTTTTTGATATATAGTCACCTCTTTGGGTTCTTTTTAGGAGCAGCGAGTAGCGGGCTTTTTTTTTTTATTATTATTGTTTCCTTTTTTTGTGCCCTTGAGCTGTCTCCTTTGTTGTAAAAAAAACTACTACTATTACTACTACTACTACTACTACTACTACTACTACTACTACTACTACTTTTAACACTATTGCCATTTTTTGTATTCTAACTAGCGCTATTATTACCCAAAAAACTGCTACTATTTTTTTCTTATTATTGTTTTTCTTCTTCCTCCTCTTTTATTTTCTTTAACCTCTTCTACTTTTTCTTACTTTTTTCTCCTAATTATCATCTTTCTACTATGTATTATTTTTTTTCTTCTTTTTGTTCTCATCTTTTATCTTTTTTTGATTTCCTTTCCTCTCCTCTACCTACACACACACACACACACACACACACACACACACACACAGAAGAGGCTGAATGAATAGGTTAGTCTTCCATCCTTCTCTCATTCGTAGTATCGAAATAATAACCCGTTTTCGTTATGCAATTTCACGGAACTCATTATTTGTGTTTATTTTCATGCCTCAGAGAAAGAAAATGGGAGTGAATGTATATATATGTGTAACTACGTCATTTTTTTTTTTTTTGTATGTAAATGTATGTTCTCTTTTTTTTGAGTCTGTCTATTGCTTAAGGAAAAGGAAAAGGAAAAGAAAGGAGGAAGGGAAGGAAGAAAAGGAAAAAGGAAGAAAAGTTTTATTCTCTATATTTTTCCCTTTCTCTTCCGTTTCGTGGATTGAAGAAAAAATAATGGTAACTTTTTTTTTTTTTATGTAAATGTATGTTCTCTTTTTTTCGAGTCCGTGTATTGCTTAAGGAAAAGGAAAAGGAAAGGAAAGAAGGAAGGGAAGGAAAAAGGAAGAAAGGAGGGAAGGGAATGGAAGAAAAGGAAGAAAAGTTTATCTCATACTAAATTAGAAAATGTAGAGAGTGTTAGCACAAAAAGTGTGGGGGAAATTATAGGCCCATGATCTGGTAATGTGCATAAGGAGGAGACCAGGATAAGATAGTTGGGAGGAGACATTGTTAAACGAATAAGTTCTACACTGATTCCAGGAATTGAGTGGAAAATTGAGAAGATTTTTCAATAAGCTGATCCACAACTATCATGACAAGATAAAACTAGAATGAGAAGAAGTGTACAGAGAGATAGATACCATGCAATCATATGTTATCATTGTCAAGGATACGGCCATCTTGAGGCCAACTGTACTTTGCCTAGAACAATGGAGAAGCCCCAAATGTTTCAAATGTGCTGGGATCATAAATCAGGGAGTGCTCCATGGCTGAAAAGAATGCATAAATTATATGAAGTACAAGAAGCCTGAAATCAAGCACTCGGCGAATGACCAGTGCTGTAGTCCTTCAGACTGAAATTGAGAGAATTCGTAATATAACCGATCATGGCTATTGATTGGTGTTTGAGAATCAAAGATAAATTGAGTGTTAAATGTTCAGTGAGTTGGAAATAATCTCTGGACATTAGATTGTGATACTATAAAGAAAATATCAGATAAATGGAAAATGAAGTAATGGATATTTGTGATACTGTAAGAAGGAAAGATATTGTGATTGGTGCGACCCAAAATATGGCCAGGTGACTGTAATGATGTCAAGTTTATTAAAATGATATCAGTAGGCTATCTGTGAAAGCATTTAAGACTCACTCCTCACTACAACGTTGTGAATAAGTGCATATCGAGGATTAGTATAGAGGCTAACATCATAATTGTTGATGCCCTGCGGGCACTGCGCTGGCGGTGGAGCGGGGCCTGATACCTCATCAACGATAACGGTAGATGAAAACTGTCAGTAGGAGGAGGAGTTGATGAGACGAGGGGATTAGTAAGGGAATATGCCTGAATCGTCCAGAGTGATTTTTAGATAAGGTTTGAAAGAATAGTTCAGTTTAGAAGGATGGAACAGCTGTGCTGCCATCGGACTAAGGAGAGGTGTGAAAGATGAAGTAAAATTGTTGGAGATATTTATGGGGAGGCGGTGGCTGAATGGATAGCGTGACGGCGCCGCGTTCGGGACGACGAGTTCATCCCCGCCCGGTGCCACCAAGCTGGGATTTTCAGCCGCCGCCGAGTGGCTTAAAACTACCCACATGCTGTCCAGAAGACCACCTATCAACCCGGACTCTAGATTCTAGGCTTCAAGATGAGCTCTGGAGGGCAGCATGAGCCAATGCCCAATGGCGCCCCTATAAACCCTGGCCTGGGCCACAACGGCTGGGCCATACCATCAGGCCTCTCAAAACAAGCCTACCGGCGCCACAGGCGAAGATGTAAAAAAAAAAATTGTCAGAAGGCATTTCCTCTTGAACTTATATAAAGCTTGTGTTGCAACGGCAAGCACATGATAAATTACAAAGAACTCAGCACTTCGGAAAAACCTGCATGTCTCAAATCCTCATCAGGAGGCCCACCCACCCCTGCAGCTCACCACCCTTCAGGCCCGCCACCAACACCTCCTCCAGCAGTTTGCCACCAAACTCCTCCACCACCCACGACACAGGAACCTGCTCCCCCCGGTAGCTCCCCCTCCCCGCCACAATGTCCGACACCACAACAAGCTGCTCCCCATACGTGCGCGTACTGACAGGTATAAGAACAGTGCAATACCCACAATAGTGAAAATCCTGAACACATAGACTCTTTACTCCTAAGTTACTTTTAAGTTTGTAGTTTTAATGATCTCCATATATAATATGTATATTTTCAGCTCTCGAGCTGCTTCTCCCTAAATAAACCGTATATTATTATTATTATTATTATTATTATTATTATTATTATTATTATTATTATTATTATTATTATTATTATTATTATTATTATATCTTTTCTTACTAGATCAGCTTCCTCAACGCCAGATCTTTTTGCCCCCTTACATGCTATCCATGTACAGGGCCTTGTCCGCTCATTTTACATAAAGTATGCATCTCCTGTGTGGGAGCTCCACTCACGCAGCTCTCTTGGACAGAGTGGAGTCTAAGGCTGTTCGTCTCATCAACTCCCATTTTCTCCTACTGACAGTTTTCATCTCTTAAATTCCGCCTCAGTGTTGCATCTCTTTCTGTCTTCTATCGATAAATTCATGCTGGCTGTTCTTATGAACTTGAAAACTGCATGCCTTCCTCCAGCAGCCCCTCCACTCGACCTTCTACTCAAGCTCATCCCTATACTGCCCAAATCCCTTATGCAAGAGTTAACCAGGATCTTTAGTCTTTTATCCCTTACACTGGTTAACTCTGGAATAGCCTTCCTTCAATATTTCCTCCTGCTTACGACTTGACCGCTTTTAAAAGGCGAGTATTTCGACACCTCTTCTTCCGAAATTGACCTTTCTTTTGACCACTCTCCTGAACTCTTCTTTTTATAGGGGCAGTGATTAGTGGAATTTTTCTCAATTATTATTTCCTTTAAGCTGCTTAATATGCTGTAAAATAAAAGGTCTGGAGGATCGACCAAGGGCATTTGGAGGAATGTGGTCAATCTTCCTTCCGGCATTCCTATATCAAGTCCAGCTCTGCAGTTCTGGTCTCTGGTCCTAAGAACCTGCAATGCTCAACATTCTAGACCTTACAAAATGCAGGAGGCGAGAACTGTTGCTGTTCCTGGCACCAGAGCGATTTGGACCAACACTTACTCCATTACAAAGCCATCCAGCTCTGCCAGGCCTCCTCGTCCACAGAGTTCCACTATGTCCAACTGCAGGTTGATCCAGGGCAGTTCTGCGGTCGGGCGCCGCTTCTGCGCCTACCCAGACACTCCGAAAACAAGGAGAGGAGTTAAGGGATCCTTCCTCCTTCAAGATGCAAGGGTCCTATAGGCTTTGCCCTCCACCTGCCATTGACGGCAGGCTCGCCAAATGTGCCGCACGGTCGGGCCCCAGCAATACGGGATTTGGGTCGAGGCTGACGCCGTTTTTTAGGACCAAGGGACATTTTAGGAGGAGGGGGTGCAGGCTCCTCCCAAATCAGGGACTGGACTGAGTGCTAGCCGTAGAGCACGGACGCTGGACCGCTGAGAGGATGTTTTACCTGGCTACCAAAAGCAAGAGACATAAACAGGAATTTGGGAAGAAAAAAAAAAGAGAGAAAAACAGCTCAGGAAGGTTGAGGATGCTGCTTTGCTCATCCAGACTCAAATACAGACCAGCTTCTACCTAAGTAGTAGTAGTAGTAGTATTAGTAGTAGTAGTAGTAGTAGTTGTAATGTAATGCAGTAAAAGCAGTAGTAGTAGTAGTAGTAGTAGTAGCAGTAGTAGTAGTAGTAGTAGTAGTAGCAGTTGCAGTAGTAGACTCATGAAACACTGGCGGATAAGAATCAGCAGCCAAGAAGCAGTGTGGTCGCCTGGATGAGATGCAGGCTGTCCTTCTCCTCCTGAGGTCAGCCTTGCTCTGCCAGATAGGAACCAGGACACCTGCACCCAAAACCACCCGAATTTCCGACCTGGACTTTGAGGCGAAGGTGGTTGATAGTCGTATCAACCACAAGTTCTGTTAGCTTAAAAGGAATGTTTAGTAAGGTTTGTAATATTAAATAAAGATGGTTGTCGGCCACAGTCATTGGCGGTGGCCAATGAATTGCTTTGTGAAAGGATATGAGAGAATATACCGCTCACAACGCAACTCTAATAGATGGAGGTAGTAGTAGTAGTAGTAGTAGTAGTAGTAGTAGTAGTAGTAGTAGTAGTAGTAGTAGTAACAGTAGTAGTAGTAGTAGTAGTAGTAGTAGTAGTAGTAGTAGTAGTGATAGTAATGATAGTGGTACACCACCTGTCCACAGGAGGCAGGCGCCTCTAACTGGCTAACGTCATTACCAGTCAGAGCAAAAGGCTTTAGCCTCAACAAACAAGAATTTGTCGACGCCATTGCTCTGAGATATGGCTGGCCGATTGAGGGACTGCCTGATCTCTGTGCATGTGGATCACCAAATGATGTCACCCACACCATGACATGTAAAAAAGGAGGCTTCGTCTGTATTCGACACGATGAAGTGAGGGATCTGACAGCCAGCATGCTCGGGGAGGTATGCCAAGACGTCACTACCGAGCCGGCACTGCTTCCCCTGGACGGCGAACACCTTCGGTACAGGACAGCCAATACCTCACAGGAGGCACGGGTTGATGTAAGTGCCCGCGGATTCTGGGTGCGCGGACAGCGGGCGTTCATGGACATCCGCATATTCGACCCGATGGCTGCCTGTCACCGTGAGCTGCCCTGCAAGCCGCCCACCACAGGAACGAGCAGGAGAAGACAAGGGCATACGGTGAAAGAATCCAACATGTGGATCAGGGCAGCTTCACCCCCCTCGTCTTCACCACATCCGGCGGGATGGGTCCCAGGGCCCAATGCTTCTACGCACGCCTCGCGGAACTAATCTCAGAAAAGAAGCATCAGCCAAGGAGCCACGTTGTCGCCTGGATGAGGTGTCGCCTTTCGTTCTCCCTGCTCAGGTCGGCCATCCTATGTCTCAGGGGCACCAGCCACTCTTGCGAAAGCCACCAACATCTCCAATATGGACTATGAAGCCACAGTGGTGGAGAGTGACATTAGGGTGGGTCAGGAGTGACTTGAGTAGGGAAGGAAAGGGGATCTAGACGTAATAGATGATAGGTGATTTAGTGTCAGGTAGTATAGTGATATGGTTGGATGCCACAGTCATTAGCGAACAGAGTTAGGGCTAATGACCTCTGCTATGGAGCCCTCCATGATTATGTGTCGGGAAAATAAACATGGGTGGAGGTATCATTTATGTAGTAGAAGAAAAAGTAGTAGTAGTAGTAGTAGTAGTAGTAGTAGTAGTAGTAGTAGTAGTAGTAGTAGTAGTAGTAGTAGCAGCAGCAATAGTAGTATCAGTAGTAGTACATAAGAACATAAGAACGTAGGAGTCTGTAAGAGGCCGGTGAGCCTGTACAAGGCAGCTCCATTGAACCTAAGCTCCCGTGCATGATGGCGCCACTATAAACACTCGCCTGCGCCATAATGGGCTGGAGCCGACCATCAGGCCAAACCAAGAAACAGGAGCAATAAAGAACAGAACCATAGAGAAAAAAAGGAAAAACGTTGTCGATGTAGCAGTCAAAGGAACAAGAGTTCGTAGTAGTAAAGTGGCAGAGGCAGCCCTTGCCGCAGTAACAGATCGTTCAATCAACAAATGGTGGCATACGCCTGGGGGCGCGTTCCCTACGACGCCAAGTCCCGGGGTCCCTCCGTTCAAGTCGCCTGCAGGCCGCCTTTCCATCCGAAGCACCTCCTGGAAAGATCTGTCGATTTGCTCAAGCCATGAACTCTGGACGTCCCCTTGACCTCCTCCACTCAGGGTTGCCTCTTATAAAAACAACCCGATGAGCAGGTCGATTTCTGGGCAGCGTGCCACATGCCTGTATAGCTGGAGTTGGCGTTGACGGACTATGCGGCTAATATATGTCGAATCAGTGTCACGGAGCAGTCGCCGGTTGGACACAAAGTTATTCCAGCGATTCACTTATTACTGAAGGTATCTATCCGCCTCTTCAAGTTACTGTTCAGTGTCCATGTCTCACAGCCTTAGAGAAAGACAGGAAGCACAAGGGACTGGAAAATCGGGAGCTTTATCCTTCTACACAAGTATCAGCAACGCCAGACACTCCTGCTGAGCGAGTCCATAACACCGTGGGCCAGGCCGATCAGCCGCAAGACTTCCTGGCGAGACTCACCGTTGTTCTGAACTACTCTACCAAGATATGTGAGCTGGTATTACAAGACACTTTCCCTTCTCACATCAGCTATTTCTAAAGGTCAAAGGGGGATATCAATCAGGTTCTAATGAGTGTTTTTAGGCTCAGGGTACAGAAGAAGGGTCAAACTACCACCAGGGTCATAAAAGCCTTGTCAAATAGGTGTTCTTGGCGACGACCCGTGAACTTTTCCGCGATCTCAGTGTCCTCGCCACACGCATGAACAGACTGTACTGCTTCATGGCAAGCCTCAAACACCTGTACCTTGGTCTTGGCCCAGGAGACCTGAAGTCCCAAGTAATAAAAGCAGTACTTAACAAAAGTGAAAATATTGATTCTGTACTTACGTCAAGAATGATTGGAGTCGCCGCACGCTCCTCGTCCTGTTGGAAAGAAAGAGGCAGTGTATATCTCTCTCTCTCTCTCTCTCTCTCTCTCTCTCTCTCTCTCTCTCTCTCTCTCTCTCTCTCTCTCTCTCTCTCTCTCTCTCTCTCTCTCTCTCTCTCTCTCTCTCTCTCTCTCTCTCTCTCTCTCTCTCGCACACACACACACACGAATGCTTGATATTTTCGAGGATAAATACCTTAGTCACATGTTTACTGAACCAACTCGACTAAATAACACATAACACCTTGTTAGAGCAACTCAAGGTAATCTAGTCAGTAAAGTCCGGGATGGCGGCGGCTGAGTGGTTAGCGTGACGGCGCCGCGTCCAGGACGACGAGGGTTCGTGCCAACGTCCGGTGCCACAAGCTGGGATTTTTCAGCCACCGTCGAGTGGCCTAAAGGTACCCACATGCTGTCCAGAAGACCACCTATCAACACGGACTCTAGATTCTATGTATGTAAAGGTATGTAAATAGGCAATAAAAGCAGGCAAGAGCGCATGCATGCCCCCCTTCCCCCGCACACACAAGGGAACATAACCACGGAGACACAGGTAGAACCACTTACTGAAAAGTACTGATGACACGTTCAGCGCGCTGCATGTTTTTAATGTTGCCACATATTACAGATGTAAGGACAAGATGCAATCATCATTATTATTATTATGAATATTATTAGGATTATGATTACTATTATTATTATCATGATTATTATTATTATCTTTACTATGATTATTGCTATTATTGTTATTTCTATTTTCCTTTTTATTTTCAATCATGCTACTTTGTTCATTTGTCTCATTCATTTCATGTCATCTTCCACTGATGTATATTTTCAGCTCTAGGGCTGCCGGGTACTTCATGCAATAAACCGTTTATTATTATTATTATTACGTCCAGGACATCTGCACCAGAACTGACAGCAGCGCCACGTCCACTATTGCATTTCCCTATTGTCAGCAGCGTTTTGTCCCCTCTAACACAATTTCATTAATAATTTCATATCGTCTATCTGTTCTATCTGTATCTCCGACGCCCTGTTCCCTCCAGGGGGTGGCCGCGGCAGAAGTGTCTCCCTGTTCTGGCACTCCCTCTCGGCACACTCCATCCTGCTACTTCCTAATCCTGCTCCAGTGCTCGCTCACCCTATTGATCCACTTCACAGGTGGTCTCTCCCTGACACCTCTTCCCTCAATCCTTCCCTCATAAACTCTCTTCACAAATTCATTCTCCTCCATGCTCATCACGTGTCCAAACCGTCTCAGCGCACCACGCTTCACCCACTCGACCACTCTACAATTCATGTCTCACAGCCTTAGGAAATGACAGGGAGCACAAAGGACTGGAAGATTGGGAGCTTTGTCCTTCTGTGTATACAGGTGTCGTCAACGCCAGACACTCGCGCTGAGCGAGTCCATAACACCGTGGGCCAGGCCAATCCGCCATAAAACTTTCTGGCGAGACTCACCGTTGTTCTGAGCTACTCCACCAAGATATGTGAGCTTTTCCGCGATCTCAGTGTCCTCGCTACACGCATGAACAGACTGTACTGCTTCATGTAGCAAGCCTCCAAACACCTGTACCTTGGTCTTGGCCCAGGAGACCTGAAGTCCCAAGTAATAAAAGCAGCACTTAACCAAAGTGAAAATATTGATTCTATACTTACGTCAAGAATGATTGGAGTCGCCGCACGCTCCTCGTCCTGTTGGAAAGAAAGAGGCAGTGTATCTCTCTCTCTCTCTCTCTCTCTCTCTCTCTCTCTCTCTCTCTCTCTCTCTCTCTCTCTCTCTCTCTCTCTCTCTCTCTCTCTCTCTCTCTCTCTCTCTCTCTCTCTCTCTCTCTCTCTCTCTCTCTCTCTCTCTCTCTCTCTCTCTCTCTCTCTCTCTCTCTCTCTCTCTACCAGGTAGTTACTGAGCCTACCAGAGGTAGTTACTGAGCCTTCCAGAGGAGATAACATATTAGACTTAGTCCTAACCAATAATGGGAACTTGCTACGTGAGTTGGAGGTGGGCGGAGAGTTAGGAAATAGTGATCACAGAACGGTTCGTTTTAGCTTAGACTGGGCGGTAACCCGCGAACCAAACCCAGTGTTAGTGCCAGATTTTAGAAGAGCAAACTACGAGGGGCTTCGAAGACATCTTGAAGGGGTAAACTGGGATAATTTAGGGATTCATGAGGGCCAGAACTGCGGATTGGAGAGCCAGGAGAACCAGGTAGAAATGTCTTACAATAATTTAGTTAGAGTAATAGTAGAGGGGCAAGAACAGCATATACCACAGCGAACACTTAGAAAAGAAAACAATGATCCTAAGTGGATGACTCGTGGACTAAAACACGAGATTGGGTTAAAGAAGGGAATTTATCAGAAAATAAAGAATGGGGAAACACATCTCAGGGGCCGGTACGTCGAACTATCTAGATTAGTTAAGAAAAACACCAGGATAGCAAAAAAGAACTATGAGATCAAAGTAGCAAATGAGGCGAAAAGTAATCCTAAGGGCTTCTTTCAGATGTATAGAACAAAACACGGGAGAAAATTGGACCGCTGAAAACAAACACAGGGGAGCTAGTAGAAAATTACGAAAATATGAGCACATTGTTGAACGACTACTTCCTTTCAGTATTCACACAGGAGGATCGAACGACTATACCGGAAAGAGTTCAGGTGTACGAGGGCGGGGATGGCGATAAATTGAGGGATATAATCATTACCAGGCAAGTAGTTCAGGATGAGATAGATAAGCTTAAGAAGAACAAGTCGCCAGGTCCTGACGGGATATTTCCGAGGGTATTAAAGGAGTTAGGTGATGTAATCAGTGACCCACTAACCGACATCTTTAAGATGTCGGTAAATACTGGCTATGTGCCGAGCCTATGGAAAGTAGCTAATGTGACGCCGATTTTTAAAAAGAGGGACAGGTCAGTTGCTTCAAACTATCGCCCAATTAGCTTAACATCGGTTATAGGGAAGATGCTGGAGTCCATAATAGCCAGGAACATTCGGGAGCATTTAGAGAAACATAGCTTAATTCACGACTCGCAGCATGGGTTCACAAAAGGTAGGTCATGCCTCACCAATCTCTTGTCCTTCTACAATAAAGTATTTGAGGCGGTTGACAGAGATGAAAATTATGATGTAATCTATCTTGATTTTAGTAAAGCGTTTGACAAAGTTCCTCACCAACGACTGTTGCTTAAATTACAGGCTCACGGAGTAGAGGGTAAAGTTTTGAACTGGGTCAAGGCGTGGCTTAGCAATAGGAAGCAAAGAGTGCAAATCAATGGTAAAAGATCTGACTTGGGATGTGTTACGAGTGGGGTCCCACAAGGTTCGGTATTAGGTCCACTTTTGTTTATTATTTATATCAATGACTTAGATACAGGAGTTAGTAGTGATGTTAGTAAATTTGCAGATGATACCAAGATCGGTAGAATAATTGAGTCGGATCAGGACGCTAGTATTCTCCAAGGTGAACTCAACAGATTATATGACTGGGCGGATAAATGGCAGATGGAGTTCAATGTAGGGAAGTGCAGTATTCTGAGTGTAGGTAGGAACAACCCTCACATAACTATTGCTTAAATGACACTCTCATAAGTAGGTCTGGGTGCGAGAGGATTTAGGGTCTTAGTGAGCTCTGATCTCCGTCCAAGGGCACAATGCATTCAAGCTAGAAATCGAGCTAATAGGGTACTGGGATTTATTTCAAGGAGCGTAAGCAACAGAAGCCTGAAGTCTTCCTCAAGCTATATTTAGCATTAGTTAGACCTCATCTTGACTATGCGGTTCAGTTCTGGTCACCCTACTATAGAATGGATATCAAAATGTTAGAATTGGTGCAGAGGAGGATGACTAAGATGATTCAGGGGTTGAGAAACTTGCCATACGAGGGAAGACTCAAACAGTTAAACTTGCATTCTCTAGAAAGGCGAAGGGTGCTTGGAGACATGATCGAGGTTTATAAATGGATGAAGGGCTTTAATAAGGGAGACATTCATAAGGTTTTGTTGGTAAGAGAACCGGGTAGGACACGAAGTAACGGGTTTAAACTGGATAAATTCAGATTCAACAGGGACATAGGCAAAAATTGGTTTACTAACAGGGTGGTGGATGAGTGGAATAGGCTTAGCAGTCATGTGGTGAGTGCCAATACAATTGTCACAGTCCAAAATAGACTAGATAAATTCATGGACAGCGATATTAGTTGGGGTGAGATACACGTGAGCTTTGGGTCAAAGGAGCTGCATCTTACTGGCATACAGTCCTCTTGCAGACTCCTGCGTTGTTTTGTTCTTATGTTTTCTCTCTCTCTCTCTCTCTCTCTCTCTCTCTCTCTCTCTCTCTCTCTCTCTCTCTCTCTCTCTCTCTCTCTCTCTCTCTCACACACACACACACACACACACACACACACACTTCACACACTTGCTACACTTCACTACACCCAAACACACACATACACACATACACCTAGACGCCTAATAAAGACCCTCCCCCTTCTCTCTCCCCTCTCTCTCAGACACTTCTCAGCACCTCAGCCTTTACTCTCTCTCTCTCTCTCTCTCTCTCTCTCTCTCTCTCTCTCTCTCTCTCTCTCTCTCTCTCTCTCTCTCTCTCTCTCTCTCTCTCTCTCTCTCTCTCTCTCTCTCTCTCTCTCTCTCTCTCTCACACACACACACACACACACACACACACACACACACACACACACAGAATGCTTGATTTTTTTTAGGATAAATACCTATATTATAAGTCACATGGTTACTGAACCAACTCGACTAAATAACACATAATACCTTGTTAGAGCAACTCAAGGTAATCTAGTCAGTAATGTTCGGGAAGGCGACGGCTGAGTGGTTAGCGTGATGGCACCGCGTCCAGGACGACGAGGGTTCGTGCCTCGTCCGGTGCCACAAGCTGGGATTTTTCAGCCACCGTCGAGTGGCCTAAAGGTACCCACATGCTGTCCAGAAGACCACCTATCAACACGGACTCTAGATTCTCTCTCTAAAGGTTAGGGTCATTGATGAGCTCCGGGGGGCAGCATGAGCCAAGCAAAATGGCGCCACATGAACACTTGCCTGCGCCATTACGGGCTGGGGCCGAATACCATCCAGGCCCCTCAAACAAGCCTACCGGCGCTGTAGGCGGAGACGTAAAAAAAAAAAAAAAAAAACGCAAGATGTCCAGGACATCTGCACCAGAACTGACAGCAGCGCCACGTCCACTATTGCATTTCCCTATTGTCAGCAGCGTTTTGTTCCCTCTAACACAATTTCATTAATAATTTCATATCGTCTATCTGTTCTATCTGTATCTCCGACGCCCTGTTCCCTCCAGGGGGTGGCCGCGGCAGAAGTGTCTCCCTGTTCTGGCACTCCGTCTCGGCACACTCCATCCTGCTACTTCCTAATCTTGCTCCAGTGCTCGCTCACCCTATTGATCCACTTCACAGGTGGTCTCTCCCTGACACCTCTTCCCTCAATCCTTCCCTCATAAACTCTCTTCACAAATTCATTCTCCTCCATGCTCATCACGTGTCCAAACCGTCTCAGCGCACCACGCTTCACCCACTCGACCACTCTACAATTCATGTCTCACAGCCTTAGGAAATGACAGGGAGCACAAAGGACTGGAAGATTGGGAGCTTTGTCCTTCTATGTATACAGGTGTCGTCAACGCCATACACTCCTGCTGAGCGAGTCCATAACACCGTGGGCCAGGCCAATCAGCCGCAAGACTTCCTGGCGAGACTCACCGTTGTTCTGAACTACTCCACCAAGATATGTGAGCTTTTCCGCGATCTCAGTGTCCTCGCCACACGCATGAACAAAGTGTACTGCTTCATGTAGCAAGCCTCCAAACACCTGTACCTTGGTCTTGGCCCAGGAGACCTGAAGTCCCAAGTAATAAAAGTACTTAACAAAGTGAAAATAGTGATTATGTACTTACGTCAAGATTTTTTGGTGTCGCCGCTCGCTCCTCGTCCTGTTTGATAGATAGAGTCAGTGAATCTCTCTCTCTCTCTCTCTCTCTCTCTCTCTCTCTCTCTCTCTCTCTCTCTCTCTCTCTCTCTCTCTCTCTCTCTCTCTCTCTCTCTCTCTCTCTCTCTCTCTCTCTCTCTCTCTCTCTCTCTCTCTCTCTCTCTCTCTCTCTCTCTCTCTCTCTCTCTCTCTCTCTCTCTCTCCCAAACATTTTCGCCTATTGTACCCTTTAATACCTCTCCTGCTGTTACGCACCCCCATGGCTGATTAAATTAAATTATATTATATTATATTTATATTTATTATATATTATATTTACATACACGTACATTACGCGTCTTTCCTAGGTACCCGTCCTCCCTCTCTCTTTCCTTCATACACTTTCATTACTTTCTCCATCCCATCTTGACCCACTACATGCACCTCTTGTATAACTCATGTCCACTGCACGTATTCTTGATTGTTGTGCTGCATTCCATGTCTCTGATCCATATGACAGAGTTGGCAGGATAATACTGTAACCTATTCACTTGTGTACCCCCTTGCTCATACTGTTTCCTCTCATAACTCTCCCCAACACACTACTACCTATCTGCCCTTCCCTGCTCTTTCCCTCACCTCACCTTCCATACCTACATGCGTATATAAAAGTGTCCTTAAATATTTAAACTCAATACTCTTTTCCCCCCAGAATTATCCTACACTTATTTGTTTGTTTGTTTGTTTGTTTTATACATCAAAGGACACGGCTCAAGGGCAACAAAAAGAGTACAAAATAACAAGCCCGCTACTCGCCGCTCCCACAAATTATAAAAGTAAAGAGTAGCCAAAAGAGAGGTCAATTTCGGGTGGAGAGGTGTCTTGATACACTCTTCTTGAAAAAGGTCAGTTCATAGGTAGGAGGATATACAGACAAAGGAAGGACGGAGATTTCAACGAAGGGAGACAGAGTAAAATGTGTTCCACTTTAGAGTTCAAGTGGTCAAAGAATTTCACATATTTGATACAGTTAATTGAGAAATAAACCGCACAAATTTATTTAGTAATAGTGACAATGAAGTCTTAGCCAGGGCCTAGATTCACTAAGGCTTAGTGCGTAGTTTTGGGCCCTAAGTGCGTAGTTTTGAAAACATTGCGATACACAAAGCTCGCGCTGTAATAACTACCAACTAATCGATGACGTCACGGGTTAGCGCGCGGATTCACAATCCCTTACCGCGCTCTGTGTGACGCTAAATAACTGCTGCCTCGGGGGTGTAGTAAACGATAACAATATCATTATATTTATGTATAAATGCTTATAAATCGCGTTTTTCACCTTGAAATATAACTTTGCGAGTAGAGGAAGCCCATTTCTTTATAAAATGATGAGATATACACACTTTGAGAGGTACATCATAAGTGTGGGCGGTATGGCAACACCCGGCCGGGGGATTGCCAGACCTCCCTCCTCCTTCATCTTCCTACCTCCTCATCCATTCGATCATCCATCCATCTCTACATTTGTCCCTCCGTGGGACCATGGACCTGCAGATATGGCAAGACAGTCTTAACTTTTCCTCGTTCCTTCCTTCCGTCATTGTCTCCCTCGGTATATATATGTGCTACATTATTTTTAATTTGCTCTCTTCCTGCCTCAATCTCCTCCTTATCTTTTTTTCTTCCCCTTAAGCATGTTCTTAGATAACAAGACATCGAACAGCAGAGTTACCTTGACGTAAATGTGCAGCAAACAACGAAATAATAGTTCCTAGATTATGATTTAGTACAGTTTGCCTTAAAAGAAAGAAAATGGGAAAAGAGAACGGGTTCTTTTGAACCAGCAGCTGGAGGGGCCTCCCTACGATTGGCTGACGGTTTTGTGAACATGCTTGTGATTCGCTGCAAGGCCAATGACGTCATCAACCAATCAGCGGCCTCGCTGACTTAGCGCGCCTCTAACTACCATCTAAAGTTTGCTTTGTGAATCTGACGCTAACGTCGGGCGCTAAATCAATAGTGCGTAGTTATGTTAGTTCGTAGTTAGTGAGTATGTTTGTGAATTCCAGCCCAGATGATGGAAATTTATGAAGTCAAGGTCATCAAGAGAGCACGTGATGTCGTTGCGTACGTAGACACAACATCCAGCTCCGGATTGAAATTTGGGATAGAGATAGTATTGCATAAGTAGAGATTACGAAGGAAGCGAGAGATTGAAAGAAGGTGAGGAATTGATATATATATATATATATATATATATATATATATATATATATATATATATATATATATATATATATATATATATATATATATATATATATATATATATATATATATATATATATATATATATATATATATATATATATATATATATATATATATATATATATATATATATATATATATATATATATATATATATATATATATATATATATATATATATATATATATATATATATATATATATATATATATATATATATATATATATATATATATATATATATATATATATATATATATATCAAAGAAGTGCTATCAAGACGCCTCTCAGATCGAAAGCCAAAGGGGAGTCCTCTCGGGGCATTTGTGCCTCCCCTCTAAACAGGAGCTCTGAGGCATTTTCTAGTGAAGCAATCATAAATTTTGAATAAAAATGAAGAAATGGTATGCGTTGCTTCATGTATGTAGTGTTAAGTGGATAGTAAGAGGATTTGTCTTTAGAGAGCATGCTAAACTAATCTCTGGTGTTGATAAGACAACTGGGTAACCGAAAGAGAGAGACAGGAGAAGAGTCTTTGGTGGGTTGCAGCACCTCCTCGATTCTGTATAACTCATCGAGAGTGGCATACGCCTGTTTCGGTGGGGTTTATATATATATATATATATATATATCTATATATATATATATATATATATATATATATATATATATATATATATATATATATATATATATATATATATATATATATATATATATATATATATATATATATATATATATATATATATATATATATATATATATATATATATATATATATATATATATATATATATATATATATATATATATATATATATATATATATATATATAAAACACTTACCTTCGAGGACGCAAGAGCGAGGGTGCAGAAGGCAAATGCCAGCCAGTACATGGGACGGCCCATCTTCTCCTAACGACCCCCGGAAGAGGAATGGTGTCATCCAGCTCTCAGCCTGTCAATATATAGGCATAGAGTTGTCCCTCCCCGCCACCCTCGCCCCCCGGCACGCACACTCCCGCCATCACTTCCACGGATTCAATTTCAGAAACGTGTCTGCATTTTTAATTCGTTCATGACTTTCAACCGGAAGGCTAGGTTTAGTCTCTCTCTCTCTCTCTCTCTCTCTCTCTCTCTCTCTCTCTCTCTCTCTCTCTCTCTCTCTCTCTCTCTCTCTCTCTCTCTCTCTCTCTCTCTCTCTCTCTCTCTCTCTCTCTCTCTCTCTCTCGATGATGTTGAAATGTACAGCGTCTTAAGGCAGTCACTTAATAACGGCGACTCACTGATATTAGGAGACTTTAACCTCCCCCATATCGACTGGGCGACACTGTCAGGTACAGAAGGCGAGTCACATAGAATTATTGATTTTTTAGAAGAAAGTTACATAAGCCAAATGGTTACTCAAGCAACTCGACAAAATAACATACTCGACCTTGTTATAGCGACCCAAGATAACCTAGTCAGTAATGTCACGGTAGGAGAATACCTCGGTTCTTGCGATCATAGATTAATGCGCGTCGACATTGGAGCTCAAACATCAGTGACTGAAAATAAAGTAAAGGTACCCATTTTCAAAAGAGCAAATTTCGTAGAAATCCGACAAAAACTAACGGAAATAAAACTATCAGATGATGGCAACGTAGTGGAAGCCTGGCTAAGCTTTAAAAATCATTTACTCACTCAGCAGAACACATTTGTCCCATTGTGCGAGAAGCGAAGTAACACTAATAAAAGCCCACCTTGGTTTAATAGCGAAAGTAAACGTTCAGTTAAGGAGAGAAAATTGTCTTACAGGTTAAATAAAGAACAAAACACGCACGAAAACATAAGACTTTACCATGAAGCCAGGCGGCGAGTTAAAAGATCAGTATGTCAGGCAAAGCGTATAGATATGAAGAAAACATTGCAGCAAACTTTGAAAATAATCTAAAATCTTTCTTCATATATATAAACAACAGGAAGGCGATCAGAAGTGGAATTGGACCCCTAATTGTGACGGCGAAGTAGTGATTTTGTTTTGCAAACTTGTTAAACAAATATTTTTCTCAGTATTTATTACTATAAAATATAATTATATAGTAGTCGTACCGCCACCACCACCAACACCAGTTAAGACAATACTATTACTGTAAATCACATGCATGCATTGCCAAACCTTGAAATAACTACCAATGAAGTACTTCTTTTAATAGAAGACCCACCCTACAGGAACTAAACGATTCAAGGCTGGAGGCAACAGAACGCTTAGCCGCAGACCTTACTCTTATTTCCGATTGGGGCAAGAGGAACCTGGTGTCCTTCACCGCCTCAAAAACACAGTTTCTCCACCTATCCACTCGACACAATCTTCCAAACAACTATCCCCTATTCTTTGACAACACTCAGCTATCAACTTCTTCAACACTAAACATCCTCGGTCTATCCTTAACTAAAAATCTCAACTGGAAACTTCATATTTCATCTACTAAATCAGCTTTCTCGAGGCTGGGCGTTCTGTACCGTCTCCACCAGTTCTTCTCCCCCGCACAGTTGCTATCCATTTACAGGGGCCTTGTCCGACCTCGTATGGAGTATGCATCTCATGTGTGTGTGTGTGTGGGGGGGGGGGGGTCCACTCACACAGCTCTCTTTGACAGAGTGGAGTCAAAGGCTCTTCGTCTCATCAGATCTCCTCCTCATACTGATAGTCTTCTACCTCTCAAATTTCGCCGCCATGTTGCCTCTCTTTCTATCTTCTATCGATATTTTCATGCTGACTGCTCTTCTGAACTTGCTAACTACATGCCTCCCCCCCTGTCGCGGCCCCGCTGCACACGACTTTCTACTCATGCTCATCCTTATACTGTCCAAACCCCTTATGCAAGAGTCGACCAGCATCTTCACTCTTTCATCCCTCACGCTGGTAAACTCTGGAACAATCTTCCTTCATCTGTATTTCCTCCTGCCTACGACTTGAACTCTTTCAAGAGGAGGGTATCAGGACACCTCTCCTCCCGAAATTGATCTCTCTTTTTGGACACTCCTTTGACCTCTATTCAGGAGCAGTAAGTAGTGGGCTTTTTTTTTCTTCTTCTTTACGCCCTTGAGTTGTCTCCTTAGCTGTAAAGAAAGAAAAAACTGATTGCTCTTCAGTCCCTTAAAACAAGTAAAAGCACAGGACCAGACGATATAATTATATCCTTTATTATTTAAAGAAAAAAAGAACGAAATACTATCCTCTCTCACAACCGTATTTAATATGTCCTTACGACAAGGCGTCGTCCCTTTGGATTGGAAATAGGCTAACGTAACACCGATTTTTAAGGAAGGAGATAAAAAATTAACGGATAATTACAGGCCCACTAGTCCAACTTTAGTAGTAGGTAAGCTACTCGAGAACATAATTAGAGACAAAATTGTGAGTTATATTGAAAGCCACTCATTAATAAAGGATTCACAACATGGCTTCCGTAACAAGAGATCCTGCCTATCAAACTTACTGACAGTACCTTTACAACAACATCTTCACAGTTTATGACGTAACCAAATTCTTGGATGCAGTATATTTGGATATTCAGAAAGCGTTTGATAAAGATAAACACCATTATTATCTCTCTAAATTAAAGCAACTAGGTATTGACGGTCAAGTACACCAGTGGATCATAGATTGGTTGAGCAACAGACAATAAAGAATGGTGATCGACGGATTTAACTCAGAGGGGGCGCCGGTCACTGGTGGTGTCCCTCAGGGCTTGATTCTTGGCCCAGTGCTCTTTATTATTTACATCAACGATGTGGACGTCGGATTCAATAATCTCATTGCTAAAATTTGAAGACGACACAAAGATTGGTAACTCCGTCCTCATTGACGAAGACAGACAAAATCTCCTAGAAGACTTGCATAAAATTTCAACTTGGTCAGATAGATGGGAGATGCCCTTTAATGTAGATAAGTGCCAGGTTCTTCAAGTTAGAACAAGAAATAAGAGGTTCGATTACGAAATGTGCGGCGTTAAACTCAAAAGCGTTCAGTGCGTCTGGGACCTGGGTATCAAAATCGTATCAAACCTTAAATTCTCACAACAATGCATCGACGCAGCAAATAAAATGAAGAGAACGCTGGGCTTCATTTAAAGAAACTTTTTATTATAAAGTAAATTTGTAATACTCCCGCTTTACTATAGCTTAGTCAGACCCCACTGGGAATGTGCGGTACAGTTTTGGTCACCCCACCATGCAAAGAACACTGCTAAATTAGAAGGTGTTTAGCGTCAAGCGACAGAAACAATCCCTTCCTTGCGCAACAAACCTTGTGATGAAAGGCTCTCAACCCCTAGCATGTTCCCTCTTGAGAAACGTCGCCACCGAGGAAAACCGATCAAATGTTTTAAAATACTTATGGCTGTACGAATGTGGACAAATCAATATTGTTTATAATCGTTGACACTTTGCGAAATTCCAAGTTTAGGTGCCAGTTGAGTTATATAATTTCACATAGATTTAAGGACAGACCACCATGTCACGCCCATAGGGTATGTGTTGTCTGGATATCTATGTAAGGTTATGTAAATCTCTCTCTCTCTCTCTCTCTCTCTCTCTCTCTCTCTCTCTCTCTCTCTCTCTCTCTCTCTCTCTCCTGTGTTTCGATGAGGAAGAGAAGGTGAGGTTTAGAGGAGGAGAGATGGTGTTCCACAGAATGAAAATTAGAACGAAGACCGTGAATGTTGCAGAAATTGATAAGAAAGAGGTTCGAGGAGTTATCAAGACACCTTTCGAGTCGGCAGCCAGAAGGGGAGTCCTCCATGGGGGAATTTGTGGTCCCCCCCCCCCCCTAGGCGGGGACTCCGAGGCATGGTTATGGTTCGCCATTTTGAGTGAGCATCTCACGTGTGGGGGGGCTCCACTCACACAGCTCTATTGGACAGAGTGGAGTCTAACGGCCGTAGTATTAATCTTCCCCATTCCCTTTCCGTCCCCATCCCCATACGCGGGTCTGGGGTATGTGTAAACCGCCCCATCCCCTCCCCGTCCCCGGCGGACCAGACAAGACCAACCCGCAGGTCATAATAATGTTGGCAGCACTTTCAAACCAATAATTACAGAAAACGAGATAAATAATGCATTTTTCACACACCATTGTATTCATATACATTATATATCATAAAACATAACAATAGCGTTGTTGATCTACATGTAAATAACAGGTAACGCGGGTAAATTAATTTATGAGACAGGTAGGTATCCATGACTCGTCACACACCTGGCCAGCCATGGGGCAGCCACATAGGGGTTGCCAGGTCGTGTCATTGGTGGCATTTTTGTCTTAAATCAAGTTGGTCACCAAGAAATGCCCTTTTTTATGGCATATGTTAAGTATTACTATAATAATGCCATATTTAGTCATCAATCTGCCGTCTTTTGCCATTTTTGGGGCAATTATAAAGAAATCTTCAGGAATAACTGTACGTTTATAATCAAATGGAAACACAAGAGTCTTTACAAACTAAAAGAAATATACTAACTTCAGCAAAGTTTGCGATACAATATCAGTCATAGAAATATTCTGATACTTTTCAATATATTTTCTTCTATAATAACAAATAGAACACTATTTATTCATGAAATATACTGTTATGCCGGACGTATTACTTGGGTTCCGTGTCGCCGTCAGGAGACTCCGTGGGAGGGAGATATGTAAACACTTTGCACAGCTTCAGTAGTTTAATATTCTTCCTTAGTAGTACACTTCACTCTGACTCTTCACTGACCACTAGCTTACTATGACTGGGACTGGCCTCTCTCGCCCTCTTCTCCTATATATATCCAGAACAGTACAGTCTAGAATGTTACAGTGTATTTTAGATCATACAAGAACATGTAGCAAAAATATATGCGAGTTGGCAACACTTCCCACCTGGCGCCTGGCCGCGCCCCGCGGGGCGCGGACGGCTCGCCTTGCTCTCCGCCCCCTTGCTCGTTTCTCCGGGAGCCTTCTAGAGGCCTATGGTCGCCGGGGGAAGCTTCCAGCACAACACTATCACCCCCTCTTAATTGTGATCGTCCCGATCACACACTTAACTATATACAAACGTAAGAGAATTAATCAAAAACATAATAATCGTCGTATCGCTGTGGACGCCTGCGTTGTCTCTGTCTTCTGCTCGGTGCCTCCTGCACGTCTGTCTCCTGGTGCGCCTCGTCGTCGTCCGCTTCTTGGGGTGTCCCTGGAACATCTGCCGAAGCCGGGAGGTTATCTCCCTCGGCTGAAAGGTCCAGAAGGCTTATGTCGTCGTCGACCTCCTCTCGGTCCTGGACGTCCCTTGCGTTTTCGTCGGCTGCTGGGTGTCTGTAGTTGTTCCAGGTGTAGTTTCCCGGACCGTGGTACCTCCATAGGCGGTTGACGTGGACAACTTTCGGCTTGGTCTTTTCCGTTCTCCGGATTCGGTAAGTCACGTCGGAGAGGCGTTCTAGCACAGTGTAAGGGCCTTCCCAGGGGCTCTGTAACTTCGGAGACTGTCCTTTCTTCCTCTGCGGGTTGTAAAGCCAGACTTGCTCTCCTTCCTTGAAGTCAACGTGGCTTGCCCTCATATTGTATCCGTGATTCATGGCCTCCCGGAGAACTTCAAGGCACCTCGGACTTGATGGTGCACCTCTTCCACCCGTTCCTCTAGTTGACGGGCAAAACTGGAGGCGTCCCTTGGAAGGCTTTCCCCAGGAGGCCTTCCTGTCATTAGGTCCACCGGCAATCGCAGCTCACGTCCAAACATCAGCTTTGCCGGTGAATACCCCGTAGTCTCGTGGGCGGCAGACCTGTAGGCCATGAGAAGCGCAGGCAGCTTCTGATCCCATGAAGACTGATCATTGTTGCACTGCTTGGCCAACTCCTGGCCCAACGTCCAATTAAACCTCTCCACCATTCCATCTGACTGTGGGTGCAGAGGGGTGGTCCGGGTCTTCTTGATACCCAGGAGCTTGCAGCACTCAGCAAGGACTGTTGACTCAAAATTCCTTCCCTGGTCGGAATGGAGCTCGTTAGGCACACCGAAGCGACAGAAGAACTCCTCCACCAAAACCTTGGCGATGGTAGTGGCTTCCTGGTCAGGGATGGCGTAGGCTTCCGGCCACTTGGTGAAGTAATCCATTGTGACGCAGATGTACCTATTTCCGTTCGTCGTCAGAGGCAAGGGTCCTGTTATATCCACTGCCACCCGTTCCATGGGGGCTCCAACCTGGTATAGTTGCAGTGGGGCACGGTGACGCTTCTTGGGGCCCTTCTTTGCACAGCACACCTCACACGCGTGACACCATTCTTCCACGTCCTTCCTCATGCCAACCCAATAGAACCTTTGGCGCAGGCGACTCAGTGTCTTCTTTACCCCAAGGTGTCCGCTGGTGATGCTGTCGTGCATTTCTTTCAAGACGCCTTCCCGGGACTTCACAGGTAGCACCGTGGACCAGTAGTGGTCAAGACCATCATGAGAGACCCAGCGTCGCTGCAACACCCCGTTGTCCATCCGAAGAGTGTCCCACTGAGTCCAGTAATTCTTGGTGGTAGGGCTTTCTCGAGATTACTTCCCACCCAGGTCGCGTTGACGATTGACTCAGCCACTCCATAATTGGTCTCAGATCTCGGTCCTCCCGCTGCAGTTTTCCCAAGTCTTCCCATGGCACCTCCGCTGTCTGTTCCACTGTAGTGCGGCGGCACATATTCTGGACGCTTTCCCTCTGGAGGCAATGTTGACACTCAGGTAGGCAGGGGCGCCGGCTCAAGCTGTCCGCGTTACCGTGTGTTAGCCCAGATCGATGCACAATAGTGTAGTGATGTTGCTCTAGTTTACCTATCCAGCGAGCAAGCTGGCCCTCAGGGTTTTTCAGTGACTTCAACCACCGCAATGCAGCGTGATCCGTGCGGATGGTGAAAGTTGCACCGTACAGGTAAGCATGGAAAAAGTCAAGGCTCTTGACTACTGCCAGGAGTTCTTTCCGGGTCACGCAATAGTTTTTCTCGGCTGGGGTGAGCTTCTTGCTGAAGTAGGCCACAACCCGTTCCATGTCGGCACATGCCTGGGACAGCACTCCACCAATCCCCTCATCACTGGCATCACAATCCAGTATAAAAGGCTTAGAGGGGTCTGGGTAGGTGAGTACGGGCGAGCTGATGAGGGCCTCCTTGAGCTTCTCAAAGGCAACCTGAGTTTCCGCTGTCCACTCAAACTTGCGCCCCTTCTTCGTCAGGAGGTGCAGTGGTGCAGCAATCGTAGCGAAGCCTTTCACAAACCTGCGGTAGTATGAGCACAACCCGAGGAAGCTCCGCAGCGCCTTCACGTTGGTGGGTGTCGGCCAGTCCCTTACCGCAGCCACCTTCTCAGGATCAGTGCGTACTCCAGCCTCGATCACGATGTGTCCCAAGTATTGGACCTCCTTTTGGAACAGACAGCATTTCTTCGGGCTGAGCTTAAGGTGTGCAGCTCTAAACCGGGCGAAAACCTCTGATAGCCTTTCCATCTCCTGCTCGAAGGTCTGGCCAAAGACAATCACGTCGTCGAGGTAGATGAGTGCCGTCTTCCAGTGAAGTCCCTCCAGCACCCTCTCCATCAGCCGCTCGAACGTGGCCGGCGCGTTGCACAGGCCAAAGGGCATGACCTTAAACTGCCACAGGCCTTGACCGTAGGAGAAGGCTGTTTTCTCTTTGTCCTGTTCCGCCATTTTGACTTGGTGATACCCAGACTTCATATCCAGTGTTGAAAACCACTTGGAGCCCACCAAAGCGTCGAGCGTGTCGTCGATCCGTGGGAGTGGGTATGAATCCTTGATGGTGAGATCGTTGAGGGCTCGGTAGTCCACGCAGCACCTGAGGGAACCGTCCTTTTTCCTGACGAGCACTACAGCAGACGCCCACGGGCTGCTGGACCGCTCGATTAACCCCTGTTGCCGGAGATCATCCATCACCTCATCCATCTCCTTGCGACGGGCTGGTGCCATCCTTCGAGGAGCTTGCTTCACTGGGCGGTGGCTACCTGTGTCGATGTGGTGCTCTACCAGGTCCGTACACCCCAAGTCCAGGTCTCCTGTGGAAAACACATCTGCATTCCTCACTAGAAGCTCCCTGAGCTGTTCCACTTGGGGTTCCTCTAGGCCTAGACACTTGGAGCTCCTGTCAAACAGGTCGCGCAGGTAGTCAGGCAGCTCCTCCTGGGGCTTCGTCAGGGTTCTCCTGCAGACACAGGTTCTTGGTTTCTGGTCGATCTCTTGGCACAACCCCACCATGGTCCCTTGTTTTATTTTCTTTGGGCTGAAGGAGACATTGGCCACGACGACAGGCACTTCCGCTGCAGCAGGGTCTACCAAAGTACTGCCTACAATCACCCCGTTTTCTACCGGGCATCGACTTCCACTCTCTACCACACACAGGCTAGCCGGGGGGGCACCCGTAATTTGACAGGGTAACAGCATCTCCGACCTCGGAGGAATAATGGTGGTGCGCTTGACCGTCACTGGCAGGTCTTCCTTGTTCACAGTCGTCAGTGGCACCCTCCTTCCTCCTACAGTCAGCTGCTTAGCGCGGAAGTCCAGCTCGCACCTGTGGGAGACAAGATAATCCATACCTAGGATGCAGGGGTCATCCATGTCGGCCACGTACACAGAGAGGAACTCTTCCTTTCCTCCGAGCTCAAACTTCACGTCCACTGGGCCTCTGAGCTCTGCGTAGTGTCCTGTGACTCCGCACAGTCGATGCGGCGTCTTAGGAAGCCGACGATGACTCACCACGTCAGGCCGCACCAATGTGTTCCAAGCCTGTGTCGACGACCACAGGCCACAACACTCCGTCAACCTTGCCCTCCACTTGGCAGCTTGTCATGGTGGTTCTCCTGCACACTGATATCTTCGGGGCATGTACAGGACAGACTGGTCGTTGCCCCCGTGAACCAGTCCTTCTTAGTTTCCCGAGTGATGGTCCCTCGTTGGGGGCACATTTTTCCGACACTCATTCTTCCAGTGCCCCTTTTCTCCACAGGTCCAGCACTTGGGTCCTTCTCTGGGCTTCTTCTTAGCGCCACCTTCATATTCCTTCTTCCTCTTATAGCATTCGTTCTCCTTGTGCCCAACCTTCTCGCAGTACCAGCACGTTCCTTGAACCTGTCTGTGTCGCTGACAGCGCCCTTTCGTGCCCTAAAGCCAGAAGTCGAGTCGTCCCTGAAGCTTGACAAGCTAGACCTAACAAAGGACTCAAACTCCATGGCACGTGCCAGAGCTTCCTGCATTGATGTTGGCTTAGCTTGGTTCACTTGTATCTTCAGCTGAGGGCTGTCCAGGGCATCGATGAATTGATCACGCAGCAAAACCGTCAGCAGGTCAGGGGTGGCACCTGGGTATGCCTTGTGCGCCATGCTCTCAAGGTCCTGAGCGAGTTTCTGGAGAGACTCGCCGCGCCTCCTGTTGCGGGTTCTGAACCTAACCCTGAAGAGCTCGTTCTGGTGCTTGGTCCCATATCGTTGCTCCAGCGCCTGTGCCAGCCCGCTGTAGCTGCCCTTTGTCGCATTGTCGAGCTGAGCAAGGACCTCCAGCGCCGCCCCTTTCAGGCTAGTGGCCAGCTGTACCGCGCACTCTTGGTCATCCCATCCGTTCCGAGCTGCCAAGAGCTCAAACTGAGCGCGGTAAGCCTCCCAGGAGACCTTGCCATCAAACTCCTGAGGCTTCTTTCTAACAGGCGAACCCAGCAGACTCATGGGGCTCACGGAACTTCTTTCGGGGATAAACTCAGGCGAAACAGGGCTCAAACTACCCCGGACTTGCGTAGGAGAAGCATCTTGGGTACAACTAGCCCCTGCAGGCACTGGCTGTCCGTTTCCAGCCAAGCAGTCTTCAAGGGCCTTCACTCTGTCACTTACGTCACAAACTGCCTGTTCAGTACGGTTCACCTTTCCCTTCACTTCTAATATTTCTTTGTGTGTCGTCTCCCGTACCACCTCCATCTCTTTTTGAAGATTTGTGTGTTTTTTCTCCACTTCTATCAGGCGTTGTCCCAGGTTCGTGGTCACATCAGTCATTTCTCTTCGCACTGACTCACTTCCATCTTGTACTGCTTTAAGCTGTAGCTGTAATCCTGTGAAGCGATCTTCTAGCTGTTCTTTGAGTTCTTCGAGTGTTCCTTCTTGTTGTTGCTGTGCTTTTTCTTGTTGTTGCTGTGCTCTTTCTTGTTGTTCTTTGAGTTCTTGGTGTGCTCTTTCTTGTTGTTCTTTGAGTTCTTGGTGTGCTCTTTCTTGTTGTTCTTTGAGTTCTTGGTGTGCTCTTTCTTGTTGTTCTTTGAGTCCTTGGAGTGTTCTTTCTTGTTGTTGCTGTGCTCTTTCTTGTTTCTCCCCCTGTAGTCTCAAGGCTTCCAAAAGTTCAGTCAACATGTCGTCCCTCTGGGCAGCTTGGGAACGAGTCTCCATGGCGAAAAAACAAATGGCTACACTCCTGACACCAGTGTTATGCCGGACGTATTACTTGGGTTCCGTGTCGCCGTCAGGAGACTCCGTGGGAGGGAGATATGTAAACACTTTGCACAGCTTCAGTAGTTTAATATTCTTCCTTAGTAGTACACTTCACTCTGATTCTTCACTGACCACTAGCTTACTATGACTGGGACTCTCTCGCCCTCTTCTCCTATATATATCCAGAACAGTACAGTCTAGAATGTTACAGTGTATTTTAGATCATACTAGAACATGTAGCAAAAATATATGCGAGTTGGCAACACTTCCCGCCTGGCGCCTGGCCGCGCGGACGGCTCGCCTTGCTCTCCGCCCCCTTGCTCGTTTCTCCGGGAGCCTTCTAGAGGCCTATGGTCGCCGGGGGAAGCTTCCAGCACAACAATACGAAGCTGGTGGGTCACCAGTAGTGTGTGGAGTCCTGCCAAGGAGGGGCGTTGGCGATGGATGGCTGTCCAGGGCGATAGCAGTGAACAGCAGACTTGCTGAGCACTGCGAGCGCAATGGGTGGCTGTTCGTCGACAATTGGGACCTCTTCTTTGGCAGCGACGCCCTCTACGCCCGTGACGGGATACACTTGACGTTCAAGGCTGTTGAGGCTCTCTCAGACTCCCTTGAGCGAGCACTTCGTACCCTGGGGGATTTTTTAGTATAGGCGAGGGGGGGAGGAGTAATGGGAGCAATGGGAGGAGTAATGGGAGGGGACATCTAGCTCATAATATAACCAGGCAGCTTAGAAGTAATTCTAGAGGAGTAACAGAGGACGGGCTAAGAATCTTCTATACTAACAGCAGGAGCCTCAGAAACAAGATAGACTTACTAAGGGGTGAAGCTTGTTCAGAAAATTTTGACATAATAGCGATCACTGAGACATGGATAAACACTGCTAATAGAAATTTTAGATCAGAATTTGAAATAACGGGTTATCAGATGTTTCACAAAGACAGAAGTTGCAGAAAGGGAGGTGGAGTTGCGCTATATGTTAAAGACTTACTTAAATGTTTAGTTAACAACTCAGTCAAAACTAACATGGATTCAGAATCAGTTTGGGTGGACGTTTACAAAGGGAAAGAAAAGCTAACTCTAGGAGTTATATGCAAGCCACCCAACCTTAACAGGAAGGACACGAGTATATTACTACAGGAGATTGGCAGGGCGAGTATGAGAAGAAATGTCTGCGTAATGGGGGACTTTAATTATAGGAATATAGACTGGGAAGATCTAGTGGATGACCTGGAAGCCGAGGACTTTCTTGAAGTTATACAAGATAATTTCCTTAAGCAGGTAGTTACTGAGCCAACCAGAGGAGATAACATATTAGACTTAGTCCTAACCAATAATGGAAACTTGCTACGTGAGTTGGAGGTGGGCGGAGAGTTAGGAAATAGTGACCACATAACGGTTCGCTTTAGCTTAGACTGGGCGGTAACCCGCGAACCAAACCCAGTGTTAGTGCCAGATTTTAGAAGAGCAAATTGCGAGGGGCTTCGAAGACATCTTGAAGAGGTAAACTGGGAAAATTTAGGGATTCATGAGGGCCATAACTGTGGGTTGGAGAGCCATGAGAACCAGGTAGAAATGTCTTACAATAATATAGAGTAATAGTAGAGGGGCAAGGACAGCATATTCCCCAGCGAACACTTAGAAAAGAAAACAATGTCGCTAAGTGGATGACTTGTGGACTAAAACACGAGATAGGGTTAACGAAGGGAATTTATCAGAAAATAAAGAATGGTGAACCACATCTCATGGACCGGTATGTCGAACTCTCTAGATTAGTGAGGAAAAACACCAGGATAGCAAAAAGGAACTATGAGATTAAAATAGCAAATGAGGCGAAAAGTAATCCAAAGGGCTTCTTTCATATGTATAGAATAAAAACAAGGGAGAAAATTGGACCGCTGAAAACAAACAGAGGCGAGCTAGTGGAAAATTACGAAAATATGAGCACATTGTTGAACGACTGCTTTCTCTCAGTATTCACACAAGAGGATCGAACGAATATTCCGGAAAGGATTCAGATGTACGAGGGCGGGGATGGCGATAAATTGAGGGATATAATCATTACCAAGCAAGTAATCCAGAATAAGATAGATAAGCTTATGAAGAATAAGTCGCCAGGTTCTGACGAGATATTTCCGAGAGTATTAAAGGAATGCAGGGAGGTACTCAGTGACCCACTAACCGACATCTTTAAGATGTCGGTAAATACATGGTTATGTGCCCAGCCTATGGAAAGTAGCTAATGTGACGTCGATTTTCAAAAAGGGGGACAGGTCAGCTGCTTCCAACTATCGCCCTATTATCTTAACATCGGTTATATGCAAGATGCTGGAGTTCATAATAGCCAGGAACATTCGGGACCATCTAGAGAAATGTAGCTTATTTCACGACTCGCAGCATGGGTTCACGAAAGGTAGGTCATGCCTCTCCAATCTCTTGTCTTTCAACAATAAAGTATTTGAGGCGGTAGACAGAGATGAAAATTATGATGTAATCTATCTTGATTTTAGTAAAGCGTTTGACAAAGTTCCTTACCAACGACTATTGATTAAATTACAGGCTCACGGAGTAGAGGGTAAAGTTTTGAACTGGGTCAAGGCGTGGCTTAACGATAGGAAGCAAAGAATGCAAAACAATGGTAAAAGGTCTGACTGAGGCTATGTTACGAGTGGGGTCCCACAAGGCTCGGTATTAGGTCCATTTTTGTTTATTATTTATATCAATGATCTAGATACAGGAATTAGTAGTGATGTCAGTAAGTTTGCAGTTGATACCAAGATCGGTAGGGTAATTGAGTCGGATCAGGACGCTAGTATTCTCCAGGATGAGCTAAAAAGATTGTATGACTGGCTGGATAAATGGCAGATGGAATTCAGTGTAGGGAAGTGCAGTATTCTGAGTGTAGGTAGGAACAATCCCTCACATAACTACTGCTTAAATGATACTCTCATAAGCAGGTCTGGATGCGAGAGGGATTTAGGGGTCTTATGAGCTCTGATCTCCGTCCAAGGTCACAATGCATTCAAGCAAGAAATCGAGCATACAGGGTACTGGGATTTATTTCAAGGAGCGTGAGCAACAGAAGCGCCGAAGTCTTTCTCAAACTATATTTAGCATTAGTTAGACCTCATCTTGATTATGCGGTTCAGTCCTGGTCACCTTACTATAGAATGGATATCAAAATGTTAGAATCGGTGCAGAGGAAGATGATTAAGATGATTCAGGGGTTAAAAAACTTGCCATCGAGGAAAGACTCAAACAGTTAAACTTGCATTCTCTAGAAAGGCGAAGGGTGCATGGAGATATGACCGAGGTTTATAAATGGATGAAGGGCTTTAATAAGGGGAATATTCATAAGGTTTTGTTGGTAAGAGAACCGGGTAGGACATGTAGCAATGGGTTTAAACTGGATAAATTCAGATTCAACAGGGACATAGGCAAAAATTGGTTTACTAACAGAGTGGTGGATGAGTGGAATAGGCTGAGCAGTCATGTGGTGAGTGCCAATACAATTGTCACATTAAAAAATAGATTAGATAAATTCATGGACAGCGATATTAGGTGGGGCTAGATTCACGGGAGCTTAGGTTCAAAGGAGCTGCCTTGTACAGGCCTGCCGGCCTCTTGCAGTCTCCTACGTTCTTATGTTCTTATGTTCACGGCCAAACAGACGGCGGTTCGAGCCCCGCTCAGGCCGGATTCTTTCCGTTGACTAGGAGTGGTTACTGTCTCCCCATCAGGCCGTGGTGAATTATACACACACACACACACAATATATATATATATATATATATATATATATATATATATATATATATATATATATATATATATATATATATATATACCACACAAACATATCAGGAATGAGGTGTGTGTGCGTGTGTGTGTGTGTGTGTGTGTGTGTGTGTGTGTGACAATTTGTCGTTTATACAGGCTGCTGCTGAAATACATATTTTTACAAGATACATGGAAAGCGGGTCAGGTATTTTATGAATATAAAATAAGAATTAACTAGATGAATAAGTTACCGTTAACAACAACACATTGAAACTGGTTTACCTCAAATTTAGGCGTCTGTTCTTACGTGCAAATTCATCAAGGACTTCACCATGATCAAAATTTAGGTCATTGTCACAGATCATGATTTATGTTATTGTGTTGCTAAGGTATGTTAAACAATTTAAGGACACTAAAGAATCGCTCATTGGTGGAAGTCCTGAAAGGTAGAGTTGAAAAAATCTGCAATAAGATGGAAAGATTCAGATATGTGCCCAATTTTTTGGCACATGCCAATGTCTCGACTCTCAAGAACTTCCTTTAGCCTCTCATGAGATTTATGACGCTTCCAATAACTCTGCCACCGTAGATATTCAGCTTCAACAAGATCTGCATCACCAAGAAATTTTCCATTAAATTCAACTGCCTCCTTCAGCTCATTAAAATCATTATCATCTGAAAGAGAGGGAACAAGATTTCCCAACAAAAGACTCCTATCGTGTTCAGATGCAAATCTTTCCTTGAGTTGTGTTAGCACAGAGTCCATAAATGGGAGAAAAATAGCTGCTCGATAGTACTCCTGCTGAGTTGCTGATTTAAAGGTTAGCCTTATGTTTCTGACGACCACTGATTGTTCAAGGCTTCTAGATGAAATCTTCGTACCTTTCCTCAGCTTGGGCAAAAAGTTGGTTGAACTTATCTCCATCACGATAGGACTGAAGTACATCTATGCAGCTTTGGACACTTCCAAGAGCTCCCATCAGTTCTTGTTGTGACCCCTGCAGCTTCTCTGGCAAGGGTTTAGTGACACTTAGAAGTTACAACTGAGGTGAGCACTTCCAAACTGATGAGAAAACCTGAGTCATTTATTGCTTTCTTGAAAGCAGTTGCTTGTCCAATTACCTCAGAGTCCCTGTTCGTAGATAAATCGTCAAGTGATGCCACCACTGCAGGATATACTTCACTGAAGATTAGGCTTAATTGCCTACTGATTCTTCACCCACCGTGTTTTGCAGTAATTACTCTTATTCATTATTTCATCATTATTTACCTACCTATTAACTGAATTGTCCGGGGCATCAGTTGAGTCAGTGGTGACTTTTCTTAAACCAGATAAAGTGAAGTGTTTTCTGGCATTTCATGGCCAAGGAGGAAATATGTGAAGAATGGAAAGTCACAAATCCCAAGCCTGCGTGAATTCAAGAAATGACACACGCTATAGAAAATAGTACTAGACAAAAAGAAAGTTTAGTTTATCAATCACAATTTTCAGAAATTTGGAATTTGTGGTCGGAAAATATTATACGAGTAACATGAATAGACTACGGCCACTGACTCTGTCGTCAATGAATGCTTCTCAAAATAGATCACCTACTCTTGTTCAACTAACCAGCTCCAGTGTTCAGGTGCTGAACACAAACAAGTTACTCGGCCACTCTACACTGTCCACTGTCAATCACAAAACAGTCAAAGGTGGTAATATAGCGGCAAAGGTCGAACTCACAGGTCCCATACGCGTCGCGCGTCGCCTGCCACTCTCCCCGTCATAATACATAAGGATATTACATACCACTGTCACCAGACAAGTTCGCTTGGTGCCTCTAGGGTATAAGTATATAGTCCTCCAATCACTTTGACAGCACCTTACACCTAAAATCAAGTAAATATGAGAGGAAAGAAGGCTTACACTTACGACTTGCGTGCTCTCTGCCCGTGCCATCCCTGTCTCGTATTGCTCTTTTTCCTGCTGGCTCCCCGCTCCCGCTATAAACACCCCTCAACCGCTTTCAGTTGACAACTTGACATCGCACTTATCACACAATTTTGTGAAACCATCATTTTATCACCTTACTTTTTATCACTCATAACACACCTTATATCCTACCAATTATTAACTCAAAACAAAACCATAGGGGAAATAACTCGGTCACTCGGTGCCACTGAGCTCTCAACTCCACACACACACACACACACACACACACACACATTCGTAATCGTAACACTAATTCCTATTATTTTTGTGTAATAAAAATGTATTCATTATTAATTTTTCTTGGCAATAGGGGGGGGGGGGGCAAGGCCGCATAGCCCCTCCCCCCCCTCTCGGTACGCCACTGGTGACAAATATGGAAAATTCAAGAGAGAGAGAGAGAGAGAGAGAGAGAGAGAGAGAGAGAGAGAGAGAGAGAGAGAGAGAGAGAGGAATCATCTGTCCTCAGGGGATGACCTCACTCTGATTAGCAGATATTTTGGGGCTGTTAAGACATGGACGAGGAGGGTCAGGGAAAGGAGGTAAGGAGGGGGGGGTGGAGCGAGGTGGCTATGAACGATGAATTCGTAAGTTTGAAAAGATCAGAAAAGATCGAACTCAGCCCCGCGTGTACGAGTGTGACTGGTTCTGGAAAGGGTCTGCGTGCATGGAGACTTGCTTGGGAATGGCGTTGTAGAGTGGGCGAGGCGACGCACCCCCCGGCTTATGCCACTATTGATTGACTGCTCGTGATAAGGTATTTTTCAGGCTCTAGAAAGTCTATAACGCTGACTTTCAAAAATCATGTAACGCCCAAGGGGTGAGGGGGGATATGGTAAAGTGTGTGTGTGTGTGTGTGTGTGTGTGTGTGTGTGTGTGTGTACCACAGGAGGCAGTCAATGGCTCCCCCCAATTAAAAAAAAAATAGCCCACATAAACATCAACAACCAGAAATGAACAGAGGAAGAATATCCAAACAGAAAATTCAAGACCGGTTGGAGAGGTGTCTTGATACTCCCCTCTTGAAAGTGTTCAAGTCGTTGGAAGGTGGAAATTATTAATACAGACGAAGGAAGGCTGTTAAGTTCCAGAGTTTCCCAGAGGAAGGGATGAAAGAATAAATATGCTGGTTAACTCTTGCATAAGGGATTTGAAGAGGATAGACCAAGAAACTCAACTTGACCTAATCCCACATGTTCTATTTCTCACGATGGATGAGGGTATGAAAAATAATAGTAAGGATGGGCCATACAATCAATTACACTGTTAAAGGGCTGGATAATGCCTTGGTGGGTGGTTGATTGGTGTTAACTCCCGCCAATCATCTCTCTCTCTCTCTCTCTCTCTCTCTCTCTCTCTCTCTCTCTCTCTCTCTCTCTCTCTCTCTCTCTCTCTCTCTCTCTCTCTCTCTCTCTCTCTCTCTCTCTCTCTCTCTCTCTCTCTCTCTCTTTCAAAACAAACTACCTCGCCCATAATATGTAGGTAATTTTTAGATTGCAGGAAGTAAGCCAATTAGTCGGTAGTTCTCCATTTTTTTATGTACATTGTTTGTGAGATATAATGGTAGTATTTTTATAGGCTTTGGAAACTCTAATAGTCTGTGAGAGTCTTGTATATATCTTAGCTGATTTTTCTTCCGTATGAAATCGCCGAAGTCTGTTGTTATGTAATTTCTTCTTCTTTATTTCACCCCTACTCATTTTTTCTTTCTCTACTTCTTCAATTTTCTGGGCCTGCCTTTCTTTAGTCTTGTATATATGTTAGTTTTTTTTTCAAGCATGAAACTGCATGTCTATTGTTAGGTCATCTCCTCTTCTTGTTTCACCCTTCTCATTCCTGTCAATTGAAAGCTTTCTGAACTTCATCTTCAGTTTTCTGGGTCTACCGTTTTTTAGTCTCTGATCTTGTCCGTGTTGAATCTTCGGACATCACTAACTTTCCTGTTGTTGATAGGTTTTGTAAGTTCTGCCAACTCTATTTCATCCCTTCTTGTTCTTACTTTCAAATTTAATTTATGCTTCTTTTAGCAGAGTTTTCTGCCTCTGTTCACTTGTGCCTCTCCTCCTACTTCTAGTGTTGTTCCATTACAATCTCAGTTAATTTGACATAAAACTTCTCAAGAGAGCTACTTCAGCCTCAATGAATTGCTTTCAGAATTTGATGAGAGTTTTAAAGAAAATTCTTCATCCTTTTCTCTGACTTTAAGAATATTTGGCTGATTCTGCTCGTTAACTTTTCCCTCTCGCTTCTTAGGTTTAAGCCCACTTTAAATCATACTGACTGGTGGTCGTTTAATTTCAGTCTACAAAGTACTCTCATAACCTTACTAATGTCTGAATTTTCAATAAATATGTCAGTTTTATTAATGCATCCCTACCACGGCTTTTTCATTTCAGTTTCTTCTGCACTTATCTTGAATAGTGTGTTTATGCGTCTAAGCCTTAGTGAGTTTTAAACCTGAGTTTAACCTACTGAGACACAGACAGAATCCCACAAGTGAGACTTTTTTTTTTTTTTTACATCCCCGCCTATAGCGCCGGTAGGCTTTCTTCAGGGGCCAGATGGTCGGCCGAAGCCCGTCGTGGCGCAGGCAATTTTTATAATGGTGCCAGTTATGCCAGTTATGTATATCACAACTAGGAAAATACAGCTCGTACTATACTACTTTGTTACAAGTTATGGCCATATTATGCCATTTTATTTTTCTAAGTGCCTACTATTCGTACATCCTATGTATCCTATGTAATTAAACACATTGTCTTAGGATGGGCAGCAGGCACCAATGTTCTCCCTAATTGTATTATTTCTTTTCTACAATAAATCAATACAATACAGTGATCATATTCCTGCCAGCTTTGCCGTGTCCCTGTCCTTCCTTGGTCCTGCAATGTGATGACGCTGGGGAACACAGACCTCTAAGATGAAGCGTCTCCTACTCCTTCTGTCGGTGTTTTGGAGAGGTGAGGGATTTTATTTCCCCCTTGTTTATTAAGTTTTCTGCTTTTGAATCCTCAAGGAAGAAGATTGTATTGACAACACTTTGTTAAGACTGTGTAGAACTCATCACCTCATCATCTAGTAATTTCTCCCAATCCTGCTTTTGTTTTCTTGGAAAAGTGAAGTATTTTATGAACTCCCAGTAATACATTTTGTGCTTCTGAAGTAAATCATCCACTTCTTGTGATGGCACTATACAACTTACAAGATGCAGCATAAGACTCATCCTCTTACTTATGCTGCTCTGGCGTGTAATGGTGAGGCGCTCTGGAAATTGTCATCTACTCCTGCTAATGCTTAAAAGGTTGCAAATGTTTAAATATAAGAACATAAGAACGTAAGGAGTGTGCAAGAGGCCGGTTGGCCTTTACAAGGCAGCTCCTGTACACTCAACCCCACCTTACCTCACCATCCATGGCTTTATCTAACCTCTTTTTGAATGTATCTATGGTATTGACACCCACAACATGGCTCCCAAGCCTGTTCCATTCGTCCACCACTCTATTGGTGAACCAATTCTTGCCTATGTCTTTGTTGAATATTTATTTAATTTGTCTAACTTATAACCATTGCCACGCGTCCTACCTGGCTCTTTTACTATCAAAATATTATTGGCATCCCCTTTATTAAAGCCCTTCATCCATTTATAGACTTCGATCAAGTCTCCTCGCAACCTTCGCCATTCTAGAGAGTGTAGATTTAAATGCTTCAGCCTGTCTTCATAAGGCAAGTTTCTCACCCCCTGAATCATCTTTGTCATCCTCCTCTGTACAAATTCTAACATTTTGTTATCCATTCTATAGTAGGGGGACCATAACTGAACTGCATAATCGAGATGAGGTCTAAATAGTGCTAGGTAAAGTTTGAGGATGACTTCAGCACTCCTATTGCTTACGCTCCTTGAGATGAAACCCAGTACTCTGTTGGCCCGATTTTTAGCCTGAATGCATTGAGCCCTAGGACGGAGGTCAGCGCTCACTAGGACTCCTAAGTCTCTCTCACGCCCAGACCTGCTTAGAGGAGTGTCATTTAAGGAGTAATTGTGTGAGGGGTTATACCTACCTACACTCAAAAAGCTACACTTCCCGACATTGAATTCCATCTGCCAATTCCCCGCCCAATCATATAGTCTGTCAAGCTCATCCTGGAGAACGGTAGCGTCCCTGTCTGATTGGGTAACTCTACCGATCTTGGTATCATCTGCGAACTTACTGACATCACTACTAATTCCTGTGTCCAAGTCATTGATGTAAATAATGAAAAGCAGAAGACCCAGCACCGACCCTCGAGGGACTCCACTAGTAACACTGCCCCATTCAGATTTTCTACCATCGATTTGCACTCTCTGCTTCCTACCACTAAGCCACGCCCTGATCCAGTTCAAAACTTTCCCATCTACGCCGTGAGCCTGTAATTTTAGTAATAGCCGGTGATGAGGGACTTTGTCGAACGCTTTACTGAAATCTAGATATAATATGTCATAGTTTTCATCTCGGTCAACCGCCTCGATTTCTTTAGTGTAGAAGGACAACAGGTTAGTAAGGCAAGACCTACCCTTTGTGAACCCATGCTGCGAATCATGAATTAAATTATGCTTTTCTAGATGGTCCCGAATGCTCCCGGCTATAATTGACTCCAACATCTTTCCTACAACTGATGTTAAGCTAATTGGGCGATAATTTGAGGTGGCTGACTTGTCTCCCTTTTTGAAAATCGGCGTCACATCAGCTACTTTCCATTGATTGGGCACATACCCAGAATTTACCGACATCTTAAAGATATCGGTAAGAGGGCCACTAAAGACCTCCTTACACTCTTTCAGAACCCTCGGGAATACCTCGTCTGGGCCCGGCGATTTGTTTTTCTTCAACCTACTAATCTCATCCTGGACTACTTGCCTAGTGATGATCACATCCCTCAACTTGTCTTTCTCTTCGCCCTCATATACCTGAACGCTCTCCGGAATGGTTGTTAGATTTTCCTGCGTGAAAACTGAGAGGAAATTATGGTGATGACGCCAGTAATAATGATCAATAAATATTTCCAATTTTTATTGTCTTGTAAGGATGAGAATGATGCCAGTGGTAATAACAAATACAACGTTTCCAGTGATGTCAGGGATAGCAACATAAACAATGATGCAAGTGATCTCAAGGCTTCCATAAAATATTCAGAACCTTTACTAATGTTTCAAAAGCTTCAGGTGTTTCACCAAAATGATTGTGTTGGTACGAACAAAATAGAAAACATCGATGTGATTTTTTTAGTAAAGATAATAATTCCACTAATAATGATATGCAACATAGAAATATAAATGTTCCTCCAAGGCTGTGCATCGTTGACGAGTGGTCCGCCGCTCCTGGATGCTGGCGATGAGCTGTTGATGAAGCCAAAGGAACCGCTCATCCTCAACTGCACGGGATCCAAGCCCTTGAACTGGAAGACTCCTGATGAAGAAATTGACTATGTAAGTACAATTTCTTTCCGTCCATTCTAGTGTTTCTGTCAACATAAAGAATTATGATGGTAGCAGCTGCATCACATCCCTCCCATAGCTTTGTAGTGTTAATACACACTCTTTGATATATTTTTGTCCACAGGAGAAAAAACAGCAATAAAACCTTTTTTTATAGCAACATGTTATAATGGATTGATTATTACAGCACTAAAAAAATAATGACACATCTGTTTGTCTCATGTTGTCACGATGAAGAGGTTGGAGGTTGTGTCGGTTGTCAACCCTGTGTTTGATAACCTCAAGGAAATTGAGGATCACAAGCAGATAAATTAATTGGTCTCTTTGAATTTTTACAGACTGTGAAAGGCTCTCCCACTGAGTCTACTTTGATTGTAAGTACTGCATATCAGGGATGATATAAAGGACCTCTATTTACTCTGTCTTGTAGAACAGACAAAATTGTCACCATATTAATTTTATTTAGTTAAAGTAAAGCATGTTATTTTTACAGCTGATTTTACGCGATGAGGAGTGATGGAAGCAGTCAGACTTTGTGTGTGCGTGTGTGTGTATTTACCTAGCTGTATTTACTTAGTTGTAGTATATAGAAACGGAGCTATGCTTATACTGTCCTGTTTCTCTATGTGCTATTATCCAACTTGACCTTAAATTCGTGAGTTGTCTTTGCGTGGGCCTCATCTTTTTCAAAGCCGTTCCAGGACTCCACCACTATTTTTGGAAAGCTGTTCTCCCTTATGTCTCTTCTACAGGCTTCCTTTCTCTCTCTTTTACAGGCTTCCTTTTTCATCTTCCTTCCATGACTCCTTGAGTCTCTTGTATCCCATGTTATTAGATCTTCCTTTTCCACTTCCTCCACCCCATCCAGCTCACTATACACCGCAATCAGATCTCCTCTCTACCTCCTCTATTCCAGTGCCGGTATGTTTAAATGTGTACCCATGAATGGCACGACACTGAGACCAACTATGTTGCTGCCTTCTGAATCCTTTCTACTTTCCTTATATTTGACTTTGTACTCGGCGATCATACTGTTGCTGCGTATTCCAAGCTTGGGCATATCACTGTCACAGCTAGTTTCTTCATCATTTCTTCATCCATATATTGAAAAGCAACTTTTGTTTTCACCAGGTTGTACGTCTCATCTATAATTCTAATTATGTGTTTCTCTGGCGACAAATCATCTGATACAGTTACCATATATGACGACTTATAAGACGCTTTGGGTTACTGGTTAATGGGGTTTTAGTGCTGCACTTGCCCTTAAATTAAGCTGCAAACATCTTCGCAAATATAAACAAGGTGGAAATCGCTTCTACACCAACAACGGCAACTCTTTTCTAAAGTAACAGTGTACTGTATAACAGTAGTACTTACCCGTACTTCATAAAAAAATAACACATCAAGAAGAAAATTGAGTGACGACACTTAACCATGCATCTACTATCGGATCGACTGATAGCTGGTGCACCAGTGAATGAAAAAAACGAATATGCTTGACCGATGAGTTTAGTCTCCCGGGGGTACTTACTCTGCAGGTAGCCGTGGGGAAGGGACCCCAGGTCACTCCGCCCAGGGCCTGGATGGAAGCTGCCCTGGGCCCGGGCTGTCCACTCAAACTCTCTCGATCCACCTACAGTCTGAACATCTGCTACACGAGACCTTTAACCATTATCCTCCCCGAAAGAGCTTGGAGCTTATAGTGACGGATTTTTCGACATGGCTCGGCTGGGACCTCACACACACACACAAAAAAAAAAAAAAGATAAAAAAAAAAAAAAACTGGAGAAGGAACACGGCCTCCGACTGATCCCCATTCATAGCTGGGTGAGAACGAATAAGGAGACTGGGCTATCCGTCTCTACTCTGCCGATGATCGAATCCTTAACGTCTCGATTGTGAGCCACGCACGAATTACTGCATGACGTTTGTGTGTGTGTGTGTGTGTGTGTAAAACAACTTATACTTACGCAGGTTGGTCAAATCTCCGCTCTCGTCATGACGTTTGAGGAACTTCATGACAGTTGTCTTGTACACCGTCAAATCATCGGCGATGGCCCGGTGGTTGTTGCCTAAATCCCGTGACTTAACTATGTTGGCACGAACAACTAGTGCTCTGTCTCTTCTGTTCATCGTGAAGACTGAACAGAGACTGACCAGACTATTGCCGAACACAACTGCTTTTCGACTCGCCCTATGGTTTTATACCACCTGACATTCGTTTGCGTAGCCTCTCGAGGGAATCTCCAGAGCCGTAATTCCTCCGAGCCACCTCCTTCGTGTTTACAAATCGTCTCTGAATCTGATAATTTATAAATTTACCTGTTCCTATTTTCCTGCTTCTACTACTACTACTAATACTACTACTGCTACTACTACTACTACTACTACTACTACTACTACTACGACAAATATTACTACTACTACTATTACTACTACAATTTCCACTACTACTACTACTACTACTACTACTACTACTACTACTACTACTAATAATAATAATAATAATAATAATAATAATAATAATAATAATAACAATAATAATAATAATAAAGCTGAAAGAAAAGTGGGTGTTTGAAAAGAAAGGTGAAGTAAAAAAGGAAATACTGAAAATAGAAAAGTTACAGGAAAAATAAATAAAAGATGAGTATAACCGTGAAATGGCAGAGGCCTTTTAAGTGAAAAATGGGAAAGTGTAAAAGATAATACAAATATTGAAAAAAGTTTTGAAACATTTAAAGAAATAATGGTAACTACAACAAAAAAAAAGTGTTAGGGATGAAAGTGGTAAGAGATGGAAAAAGAAAAGTAAATTCATGGTGAACAGAAGAGATAAGGAGGATAGTAAAAGAGAAAAGGGAACTTTTTAAGAAAACTCAAAAAAGAAATGTGGCTGAGCAAGTAAAAAGGGAAAGGAAAAAGTAATATAGTGAATGCAAAATGAAATTAAAAGAAGCAATAAAAGAAAGTAAGAAGAGAGTTGATGAAGACTTTGGAAAAAGACTAAGTGAAAAATATAAAGGGAACAGGAAATCATATTGGAAAGAAGTAAAAAACGAAAGAAATGCAGAAAATATCTCCTCAAGTAAAATAAATGAGGTTATGGATGATAATGGAAAGATGTTGAAAGACGGGGAAGCTGTGAAAGAGAGATGAAGAAAATATTTCAAAAACTTAATGAATTTTGAGGAAGGACGTCCAGCAGCTGTAATAGCAGCAGTTTTGAGTAGAGGTAGAGGAGGAGTATATAAAGAAAGAAGTATAGCATATGAAGAAGTAAATCAGGCAATAAAAAGATTAAAAGATGTAAAGGCAGCAGGAATTGATGGAATCACAGCATAAATGTTGAAGTGTGGAGGAGATGTAGTTGTTAAATGGATGGTCACGATATGTAAAGTAGCATGGAAAGGGGAGGGGGGGGGGTGCCAGCAGACTGGACGAAAGCCATCATAGTCCCAGTTTACAAGGGGAAGGGCAGGAGAGGGGAATGTGGGAGCTATAGAGGTATAAGTCTCCTGAGTATACCCGGAAAGGTATATGGAAAAGTCATAATAGAGAGGGTGCAAAGACCTACAGAAGAGAAAATCAGTGAAGATCAAGGAGGCTTCAGGAATGGAAGAGGATGTGTGGATCAGATATTTGCCTTCAGGATGGTAGTAGAAAAAAATAGCAAAGGAAAGAAACTATATGCTGCCTTCATGGATTTGGAAAAAAGCTTATGACAGAGTCGATTGGATTGCGTTGTGGGATGTTTTAAAGATTTCTGGTGTGGGAGAAAAACTGCTTAGTGCAATAAAGTCTTTCTATGAGGATGCATCTGCATGTGTCAAAATTACTGGAGAAACAAGTGAACATTTTGAGATAAAAGTGGGCTTAAGACAAGGGTGCATCATGTCACCATGGTTATTCAACATTTATATGGATGGTGTTATTAGAGAAATTAAGGGCAAAGTTGGAGAAGTTGGAGTAAGAATGTTCGATGAGGGAAGGAAGTGGGTACTGAATTCGATACTGTTTGCTGATGACACGGTGCTCATTGCAGAAAATGAAAGTGACCTACATTATTTGGTCAGTGTTTTTGATAGTGACTGTAACAGGAGAAAGCTGAAAGTAAATGTCGACACAAGTAAAGTGATGGTTTGTGAGCGAAGTAGAAGTGAGGTTGTAGATTTTGTATACCAATATAGAGTGGGAACTGAATGTGAAAAAGAATGCAAAATAATTTTGAATGGTGAAGAAACGGAGGTCAATGAGTTTAAGTACCTTGGATCAGTTATGTGTCAGCATGGTGGTACGGAGGGAGATATAAGAGAAAGGGCATTGCAAGGAAGAAGGGTGGTAGGATCTTTGGGACGAATCATGAATGGCAGAAGTGTGAGCATGGAGGTAAAGAGGGATTTGAGAAATACAATAATAGTACCAACCCTCACATATGCAAGTGAAAAGTGGGCCTGGAATGAAAGTCAGAGGTCTAGAGTGCAGGCAGTGGAAATGAGTTATTTGAGGAGTGTTTTTAGTGTGAGTAGAATGGATGGAATGAGTAATGAAAGTGTGTACGAGCGTTTTGGAATGTGTCACAAGGGTGAAGGGAAGCAGTGTGGAGTGGTGGAAGAAGTGAAGCGACAGACTTTAAAGTGGTTTGGCCACATGGAGTGAATGGAGGAGAGTAAGATGACCAGAAGGGTGTATGTGAGTGAGATAGAGGGAGGGAATGCTAGAGGACGACCTCCAGTTAGAGGTAAGGAAGAGATCTAGTATGTTGGGCCTGTCTCCAAGACGGTCGGGAATACGTGTAGGGTGCTGAACCAACTGCTCTAGGTCATTGAGGAGAGCAAAGTTGTAAGCTTGTTCACCAGGCTGGTCAGTGAAAAAGGATGAAAGCCAAAGCTGGTGGTGAACATTGAAATCTCCCAAGATGGAGATTTCAGGGAAGGGAGAGTGGGTCAAGATGTGCTCCACTTTAGAGTTCAAGTAGTTAAAGAATTTTACATAGTTAGTAGAGTTAGGTGAGAGATAAACAGCACAGATGTATTTAGTAGTAGAATGATAATGAAGTCTTAGACAGATGGTGGAAAATTCTGAGTAGTCAAGGTCGTGGGCACGAGAGCAAGTGATGTCGTTGCGCACGTAGGCGCAACATCCAGCTTTAGATTGAAATTTACGATAGAGATAGAAGGAGGGAACAGAGTAGAGATTGCTGTCAGTAGCCTCAGAAACCTGTGTTTCGGTGAGGAAGAGAAGGTGAGGTTTAGAGGAGGAGAGAGGGTGTTCCACAGAATGAAAATTAGAACGAAAACAGCGAATGTTGCAGAAATTGAGAAAAAAAAGGCTCGAGGAGTTATCAAGACACCTCTCAGGTCGGCAGCCAGAAGGGGAGTCCTCCCTGGGGGAATTTGTGGTTCCCCCCCCAGGCGGGGACTCCGAGGCATGGTTATTGAAGGCCATTTTGAATTTTGAATTTTGGGAATAGGTGTGTGTGTGTTGTGTGAATGTAGTGTGGTGTGGATAGAAGAGATCTGTCTTAAGAGAGCATGCTGAACTACTCTCTGGTGTTAATGAGACAATAGGGAACCGGTTAGTGAGGTAACGCGAAGGGTCTTTGGAGGGCTTCATCACCCTCCTCACTTCCCATATATACCTTACCGGGAGTGGCTTGCGCCCGTTCGGTAGGTGACTTCCTACCTACTCCAGCCAAACTCTGGGCCCCTCTCATTCATGGGCCCCTAGAATCCTTCTCCTGTTTTCCTCCCTTATCGGCGCCCCTGTCCATGCACCCTCTGCCTCTCCTAAACCCACACTGCTCCTCACCAACCATATACTCTGTCCCCCCATCGGACCCTATCAATCAATACTTCCCCATACACCTTGCCAACCACGCTCAACAAATTGATACCCCTAAAACTACCACACTCATACTTATCACCTTTACCTTTATACAGTGGCACTACACATGCACTCTTCCACTCCAAGGGGACGGCCCCCTCTCTGAAACACACGTTGAACAGCCTCACCAACTACTCCACAATCCCGATTCCACCTTTTTTAAGACATTCTCCATGACACCCATCCAACCCTGGGGCTTTTTCCGCTTTCATTTTCCCTTGTGCCATTTGCACCTTCTCTCTTGTATTGCTCCTTTCATTTTCCTCACCGATCACAGTTACTCTCCTAGCATCCCCACAGCCACTATCACTGCCTCTCTCTCATCTTCCACATTCAACAATACTTTAAAATATTCAGCCCATCTTCTTCTCACCTCACTCTTATCTACCAGCATCCTCCCATCTGCTCCCATCTGATGAACAAACCTTATACCCGGTAGGACCCCTCTGACAATGTCGCTGTCAACACCATATTTCTTTACATCTCAAAACAGGACTCTCGAGTCTCTAAGAAAGACCAGTTCTGGTAGGTCCCAGCACATATTGAAATTTTTAATAGTAAAATATTAGGATTTAATAAGTATGAAAAATTAAATGAGGTTTCACAAAACGAATTATGAATTGGTTGGATTTTTTTTTACTACAAAGGAGACAGCTCAAGGGCAACAAAAAGTGTAGAAAAAAAGAAAAAAAAAAGCCCGCTACTCACCGCTCCCACAACAGACAAAAGTAAAGAGTGTCCAAAAGAGTGAGGAGAGGTGTCTTGATACACTCTTCTTAAAAGAGGTTAAGTTATAGGCAGGAGGAAATACAGACGAAGGAAGGCTGTTCCAGTGTTTACCAGTATAAGGGATGAAAGAGTGAAGATGCTGGTTAACTTTTGCATAAGGGGTTTGGACAGTATAGGAATGAGCTAGAGTAGAAAGTCGAGTGCAGTGGGGCCGCGGGAAGGGGGAGGCATGCAGTTAGCAAGTTCAGAAGAGCAGTCAGCATGAAAATATCGATAGAAGATAGAGAGAGCGGCAACCTGGCGGCGAAATTTAAGAGGAAGAAGACTGTCAAAATGAGGAAGGGAGTTGATGAGACGAAGAGCCTTTGACTCTATTCTGTCCAAGAGAGCTGTGTGAGTGGAGCCCCCCCCCCCCCACACACACACATTTTCTTTTTTTACAACAAAGGAGACGCCTCAAGGGCAACAAAAAGAGTGTAGAAAAAAAGCCCGCTACTCATAGAAAAAAGTAAAGAGTGGCCAAAAGATAGGTCAATTTCGGGTGGAGAGGTGTCTTGATGGACTTTTCTTGAAGGAGGTCAAGTCATAGGCAGGAGGAAATGCAGACGAAGGAAGGCTGTTCCAGAGTTTACCAGTGTAAGGAATGAAAGAGTGATGCTGCAGGTTAACTCTTCATAAAGGGTTTGGACAGTATTGGGATGAGCTAGAGTAGAAATTCGAGTGCAGCAGGACCGCGGGAGGCGGGGAGGCATGCAATTAGCAAGTTCAGAAGAGCAGTCAGCATGAAAATATCGACAGAAGATAAAAAGAGAGGCAACATGGCGGCGGAATTTAAGAGGTAGAAGACTGTCAGTATGAGGAGGGGAATTGATGAGACGAAGAGCCTTTGACTCTACTTTGTCCAAGAGAGCTATGTGAGTGGAACCCCCCACACATGTGATACATAGTCCATACGAGGGCGGACAAGGCCCCTGTATATGGACAGCATCTGTGCGGGGTAGTAAAACTGGCGGAGACGATACAGAACGCCCAACCTCGAGGAAGCTGATTTAGTGAAAGAGGAGATATGGAATTTCCAGTTGAGATTTTGAGTTAAGGATAGACCAAGGATGTTTAGTGTAGGAGAAGGTGACAGCTAAGTGTTGTCGCAGAATAGGGGATAGGTATTTGAAAGATTGTGTTGAGTTCTTCTTGCCCCAATCGGAAATGACAGCAAGGTCTGAGGTTAAGCGTTCTGCAGCCTCCAGCCTGGAATCGTCTAGTTCCTGTTGAATTGGCCTTCTATCAAAAGAAGTTGTTAAATGCAGAGTAGAGTCATCGGCGTAAGAATAGATAGGACAGTTCCTTTTGGAAAGATCATCAGTGATCAACAGAAAGAGAGTGGGAGATAGAACAGAGCCCTGAGGAACACCACTGTTAATAGGTTTAGGGGAAGAACAGTGACCGTCTACTACAGCAGTGATAGATCGGTCAGAGAGGAAACTGGAGATAAAGGTACAGAGAAAAGGATAGAAACCGTAGGAAGGTAGTTTGGAAAACAAAGATTTGTGCCGGACACTATCGGAGGCTTTTGATATGTCTAGCGCAACTGAGAAAGTTTCACCGAAACGGCTAAGAGAGGATGACCAAGAGTTAGTTAAGAGATCAAGAGGATCGCCAGTAGAACGCCCCTTGCGAAGGTCAGAAGGTCAGAAGTGGAAAGGTGCTTTTGAATCTTCCGGTTAAGAATTGATTAAAAAGCTTTAGATAGACAGGAAAGTAAAGCTTTAGAGCTGTAGTTTGAGCGATTGGAAGGGTCACCCTTCTTAGGCACAGACTGTATGAAGGCGTACTTCCAGCAGGAAGGAAAGGTAGATGTTGATAGGCAGAGGCGAAAGAGTTTGACCAGGCAGGGTGACAGCACGGACCCACAGTTTTTAAGGACAATTGAAGGCACTCCATCAGGTCCATAAGCCTTCTGAGGGCTGAGGCCAGAGAGGGCATAGAAAACGTCATTCTTAAGAATCTTAATGACAAGCATAAAGGAGTCAGAGGGGGGATGAGTAGGAGGAATATGCCCAGAATCGTCCCGAGTGGAGTTGTTACAGATGTGATGCATACTCCATACGAAGGCGGACGAGGCCCCTTGTTTATGGACAGCATCTGTGCGGGGAAGAAGAACTGGCGGAGACGATACAGAACGCCCAACCTCGAGGAAGCTGATTTAGTGAGAGAGGAGATATGGAGTTTCCAGTTGAGATTTTGAGTTAAGGATACACCGAGGATATTTAGTGTAGAAGAAGGTGATAACTGAATGTTGTCGAAGAATAGAGGATAGGTGTTTGGAAGGTTGTGTCGAGTTGATAGGTCAAGAAATCGAGTTTTTGAGGCGTTGAAAGACACCAGGTTCTTTTTGCCCCAAACGGAAATGATAATAAGGTTTGAGGTTAAGCGTTCTGCAGCCTCCAGCTTGGAATCGTATAGTTCCTGTTGGGTTGGCCTTTTATCAAAAGAAGTTGAGTAATGCAGAGTAGAGTCAACGGCGTAAGAATGGATAGGACAGTTCGTTTTGGAAAGAAGATTATCAATGAACAACAGAAAGAGAGTGGGAGATAGGACAGGATAGGAGCCTCCTATAACTCACTCTGCGAGTTGGGTACCTCATTGGCCGACTGGTTAAGGAGTGGCTTTCCCATCTCGCTGTTCATTGATTTGATCCCCGACGCCGGCAAAATCTTTCCTTCTCTGGATTAATTTGTCGTGTTTTTTGTTACACGCTGTGGTCGTGTGGAAGTACAGAGAGGTGAATTCGGACATGTCACTGGTGGCAGCGGTGGGATCCTCTCCTGTATTTCTGTCGTGTCTCCCTTGAATAGGTAACAGGTAGAGTGATGCCCCATGCTCTCCGAAGAGTTCAGAGAAAATGGGAAGTTTCAGTGACAAGCACACATAAATTAATCTAGATGTCGAGGGTAAGTCGTGTAGAGCAGCTGACCTACCTGATGGGCGAGCCTCCTATAACTTACTCTGCGAGGGAGGTACCTCTGTTGCTGACTGGTTAAAGAGTGGCTTTCCCATCTCGCTGGTCGCGAGTTCGATCCCAGGTGCCGGCAAAACCTTCCTTGTCTGGATTAATTTCTTATGTGTTTTGTTACACGCAGTGGTCATGTGGAAGTATAGAGAATGGAATTCGGGCGTTTCATGATGACACGCTTCAAAGTTGGTAAACAATCCCGAGCCCCAACTAACAAATAACGGTACTACTCACTTTGTCTAGATGTAGAACTGACGTAGAGCGTTACAAAGATCAATTCCTTATATAACGGATCCGCTATATATACAGAAATTTCGGTGATATGTTAATCGCCCGAAAAAAAACACGGGAAATCAATACAATGTATTTAGCTCGTGTGATTTTTGGAGTGGGTGAAGCGTAGGGAAGATAGAAGGCGTCTGATTGAATTCCCTGCCTCTTTTAGGCCATGGACAGTGTATATTTTGGCTACATTGAGCATTGTACTTATTTACATATGTACGATAAAAGTAATCACCATGAAGGTTGTCGAAAGGCGAGACAGTATAAAGCAACTCGGAGAGCAGGTGGCGACGGCTCGGCGTCTTTTATCCAAGTGGGGCTTTGAGCCTCAAGTATACGTGACGTCAGTTTCGGTGAAGCTTCGAAGCTTCAACACATGGTGTCACTTATCTGCCACGTCAGCCAAAATACCAGCTTCAAATCGCTGGTATAAAAGTTTCTCCTACGATTTACCGTCGTAAATTTGAATCACAATAATGTTACTAATTACCCAAAGTGCAATTGACCCCAAATAGTGCATAATTTCTCCCTACTGACATAAATGATTTAACGAGAGGTAATTTTATACAAAGAAATTCCGACAATAAGGATCTAAATACATATGAAACTTTGAAAATGACCTGGTAGTGGGGAGGGCTATGAATGTCAAGCGAAAACCCTTCACCTGACATTCATAGTTTAAACCCGTTTATTTATTTGTTTATTTATTTTAAATGCCTGCCAAAATTGAAGTGCATCTTATAAGCCCATGCGTCTTATAAGCCGTCAAATACAATACTCCCAGGTCCTTCCTCATTGGTGTTTTTTTAATGCTTTCATTTCTCATTGTATAGTTACCCGAAATTGACGGCTTTAAGGTACGAAAAGCCTATTTTTGGGTCCACGAAAAAGCTTGTCCACTAGCTAGCGATAGAGGACTCGATCGCGCTGAAGGGACAACCCTGGATAAAACCGGCAACCTTATCCCACATCTGGATATAATGAATCCAGGCTGCACTAGAAATTTCGAACCCAACGAAGCAGGAAGGAACACGCCTGGCAGCCCTGTGCCATACCACGGACCGCCCTCAACCCCTCCCCCCCACCCCCTACACACACACACTTACACCAGATCATTCCTGTCTCAGAGGAGAACTCGCATGGGGACTGGGGACTCTGAACTTGGTGGGGACGGAAGGGTAGGAGGCCGAAGGCCGTGCGCTAGCTCTTTCGTGGACCCAAAAATAGGCTTTTCGTATCCCAAAATCGTCATTTTAGATCCCCTCCGAGCTAGTGCACTTGCTATCTACCACTTAGAGAAGGGGCAAGAAGTCCCCTGTCCCCGCGGGGAGAGGGAAGACAACTGCTCAAGACGCCCAAAAGTCCAAAGAAGAACAGGCGAAACAGAAAGTGAGCAGAGAAACAAACGCCTCATCCCAGATACGCCAGTGTTGGAAGAAATGGAAGCTAAGGTAAATATCCTGTGAAAAATTCAGTAATACAATTTTACATGAATTTAAGATAAAGTACCCCGGCCAGGCTCGCCAAGTGAAGGGAGACTCTGCAACGCGAAAATTTTCCACGACAGAGTAGGAGAGGTAACGAGCCTCGAAGCATGAAGCTGAATACCATAGGCTCCCTTCCCGTACCCTTGCCAACGAGTGCGTGAGTGGTGGTGAAGAAAGGATTTTTCCTATCAAGCTGGAACTACCACACGCAAGAGCCGGTGGTCCTCTCCTGCGTCATGTCCCGGATCACGGACGCGGGAAAGAGGAAGACAGCAGTCCTGTCACCAGAGAACGTCGTCCACTATACGGGAAAAACGTCGTTCACTACAGGGGGGGGAACGCGTTAATACCCAGGCTGTGATGCTCTGAACCCCTTTTGCCTGGAATGAGGCCTCCTAAAGGGAACGGTCCCTGGGAGCATCTGTTCTGCATTTACTGCCTTAGGGGCACTGGAGGACTTTCGCAAGGGTCCCGAAGGAGCCAGGGAAAAAAAGAGGGGAAAAAACAGGAGGAAAACCGAACGTCGAATTAGACCTAAACCCCAACCAAAACTGAGGTCCTCTGCCATAAACTTAATTTTTCTCGTGACCCTGACTGATCCAGTCAGGGTCACGAGAAAAATTAAGTTTATGGCAGAGGACCTCCTTTACTAGGAGCTCTTTTTAAGGTTAGCGACTGCCCTCCCGAGCTAGGCGAGGAACGCCTCCCTCTGGATGAAGGGCTCTAGCCAGTCGTAGCGAACCGCACCCTACTCTGGTTGAAGAAGCCATTCAAGAGGCACAGAGCGTGCAAGGACCAGAGCTGGTGACCACGGAACTAGAAAGTCGCCGAGTGGCCTTGCGCTACACGGAGAAGCTTTTGACTAGCTTGAAAAAGGAAGTCATTACCGCGAAACGGAAGGGGTGAAACAAAAGAATCACTCTACTGTCCCCACTATCGGTGAATCGCCCTATCCTTATCCGCATGAGGTGAAGCTGGGCGGCAAGAGAACTACAAATAGTCGTGCTTCCTCCCTCGCACCAGAAAGCAGACAGAGAAGCTCCAGAAGCTATACAACGCCAACCCAGAATCTACTAACCATTACAAAAGATAGGTGAAAGGGGAAGGAGGGGCGAAGAAAGGGAAGAGGTGAAATAATGTATCACCCTACTTTTCCAGGAAAACCGAATGACCTAGTCCTTCGTCGTAAGGGGAAGGCGAAAAAAGAGACAAAAACGCCGCACGGAGTGGGGGATGGGGGTATAAGGAGCGGACGAAGGTGGCGAGCGAGCCACATATCGTACCACTCCCAGCGAACGAGGCACGAATCGTCGCATTTTCAGCGAACGAGATATGAATCGTCGCACTCCCTTACTCGCTCCGGCCAACAGACAGAGAGGAAAGGTAGCGGCGAAGCTCCTCAAAACACTAAGAGCGGGGAATGAGACACGAATCGCCGCACTGCATCCCTCACTCCGACTAGCCGACAGAGATGGGAGGCAGCGGCGAAGCTCCAGGAGTCACAAATGGCCACGAAAAGACTCCGACCAACAGACAGAGAAAGGAAGCCGCAGGGAAGTCGCTAATAGCCAAACCCCACGTGGAAAGGAGCAGGGGGAAAGGGAGGGGACTACGAATCTTCGCACACCTCCCTCACGACCGAGGTGGTGGCGGCGAACCGCTGAAAGCCGTGAACAGCCGAGGAAGCGTAGTGAAAGAGCCCTGAAACACCGCCCTCCCTCCGTCACTCCGACCAGCAGACCAAAAAGGGAGGTGGCAGCGAAGCTCCAGAAGCCAGAAAAGCTGAAGAGGAACAGCGAAAGAACCGCGAAACACCACACTGTCCCTCACTCCGACCAGCCGAAGAGGAAGGGACGTAGCGGCGAAGCTCCGGGAGTCACGAAAGAATGGCCCTTCACTTCGACCAACTGACAGAGGTGGGAGGAGGTGGTAAAGCTCCTGAAGTCAGAAACGGCCGAGGAGCGGCGACAAAATCACGCATTGCCGCACTGCATCCATCACTCCAACCAACCGACAGAGGTGAGAGGAAGAGGCGAAGCCAGGAACGGCCGAGGAGTAGCGAAAGCATTCCGAATCGCCGCACTACATCTGTCATTCCGACCAACCGACAGAACTGGGAGGAGGCGAAGTTTAGAAAGCCAGGAACGGCCGAAGAGCGGCGAAAGCATTCCTAATCACCGCACTGCATCCGTTACTCCGATCAGCCAACAAGACGGGAGGTAGTACAGTGAGGCTCCAGAAACCACGAATGGCTTGCCTAGGAGGCACGGCAAAAGAGCCACGAATCGCCGTCTCTCCTCTGTGTCCCCCACCTGCCGGCAAAGAGAGGAGGTGGCGGCGAAGCTCCTGAAGCCACGAATGCCCGAGGAGGAGCAGCGGAAGATCTCCAGATCGCCGCACTCCATCCCGTATTCGGACCAGCCGACAAACACGGAAGGTAGCTGTGAAGTACCAGACACCTCGAATGGCCTGGGAGGCTCTGCAAGAGCTACGAATTCCGTACTCCCTCCGTTCCCCGACCAATCCACAGAGAGAGGAGAAGGAAGCGAGGCTCCAGAAGCCACGAATGGCTGAGGAGAGCGGAGAAGAGAGTTGTCTCCGGTAGAACGCAAAAGGTCTCCCGCCGCAGAGCCAGAAAAGCTGCGGTGGACTTGTCGATGGCCCCATCGGAAGGAGGGGGAACCCGGAGACAACACAGGCAAAGCCAACGCCTTACAGATATCAGGGGGAAGGATCACAACTCCTGACCCGCGCAAAACCGCATGGAAGTTGTCCTCCAAGTCCATGACCACGAGGGCCGGTCTCGACGAGTGGGTTGACCAACAGGACGAGATGGAAGGATGTGGCGAAACGGGGAAGCTCCAGAAGGCAAGAAGCGCCGAAACCCAAACCTTCGCCTTCAACCATCGAAAGAAGGGGAGGGGAGAGCCGACGAGGAGGAGCGTCGAAGGAACCACGAAGTATCGAACACCGCCACACTAGCCACCATACAGAGATGGGAGGTAACGGCGAGCCGATGAAGCTCCGGAAAGCAGGAACAGAGAAGCTCATTCCCCTACCTTCAGCCAGTGGGTAAGGGAGAACAGGCCAGGCAAAAGTCAACGTGCTCCAACTCTCCATCTTGGAAGGGAAGGTAGAGAAGGGCCGTAAGGAAAGGGGGAGAGTAGAAACGGCAGCGAACTCCTGTGCCCTCGGCGCTAAGAACCACCCACACATACACTCACACTCCGCCTATCGACGATAATGCAGAGTGGGAGGGGGGTGAAGGGCCAGGACAGGCGAGTAGGAGCGGAGGACCAACGGGAAAGAAGGAGGGAGGAGCCCAAAGGCCCTCCCCCTTCGCCACACAGGAAGGGCTCTTTACTTACCAGGAGAACACGTAGATGACCCGCATGGAGTGACGAAAGGGCCACGAAACGTCACTCCATCCTTCACCCAGACCAGAAGAGAACAGGAAGGTGGCTGCAAAGCGGCGAATCTATAAAGCACGAAGCGCAGACCCCAGCCCCTTGCCTTCAACAGGCAAAAGGAGAAGGGGAAGGGGTGGGGGAGGCCCGTGCGCCATATATCACCGTGCACCGCTCCATTCCTGGGGAAGAAGACAAGGTCGGGCCGGGAGGAAGTGCTGAGTATCGACGACTCTGACATTAAGTCCCCTCAGCGCCCTAAACACACGAACCCAGTCCACCTATCGCTGAAAGAGCAGAGCTGACTGGGGAAGGGCCAGAGCAGGACGAACAACAGCGGTAAGCCGGCTAGGAGCTAAAAGTCCCCCCTCCATGTCCCACTGGGAGAGAAGTAGGCTTACCTTATGTAGCACGTTGATGACCAGCGTGGAACGACGAAGGGGCCACCAAGCGTCGCTCTTCATCCCTCACACCAGCAGAGCGCAGGGAGGGATCGACGAAGTTCCAACAGGCACGAAAACGCCGGCCTCAGCCCCTCGCTCTCAATCAGAGAGCGGAGAAGGGGAGGGGGAAGGCGGGGGGCTGGGCGCCAACAGTCATCGTGCTCCATTTCCCTTTCCTGGGAAGCAAAGAAAAGTCGGTTCGGGGGGAGGAGGAGAGTAGCGACGGCTGCGAAGACGAAGTCCCCTCGGCGCCATAAGCCAATATCACTCACTCAGCCTATAGTTGATAGTACAGAGTTGGCTGGGGAAGGGCCAGGTCATTAGGCTTACCTTATAGTGTGTAGAATTGTAGATGATCAGTGTTGAACGACGCAAGGGGGCTGGGGCCTGGGCGCCGTAAGTCACCAAGCTCCGTCTCCCTTTCCTGGGAAGGAAGGGACAGACGAGCCGGGAGGAATAGTAGAGTAACGACGGCTGCGAAGAGGAAGCAGCCCATTCGGCGCCATAAGCCACACCCACCCACTCCACCTATCGTTGACGGTGCAGAGTGGGGGGCAGGGGCCTGGGCGCCATACGTCACTATGATCCGTCTTCCATTCCTGGGAAGGAAGGGAGAGGCAGGCCTGGAGAAGGGGCTGAGGAGCGGTGAAGATGCAGCACCCTCGGTGCCATAAACCACACACACACACACACACACACATGGACAACACAAAACATGGTCACCATCAACGACACCAAAACTACACTCCTACACATCAACACCTCCTCTGCCCCTGTTGCCCCCCCTGTGGTGTCCATCAACGACACTCCCCTCCGGGTAGTTACATCAGCAAAACTACTTGGAGTCACCCTGGACAACAAACTCACATGGAAGGAGCACGTCTCCCAGCTCACCAGATCTGCCACCTATAAACTGTACCTGCTGAGGAGACTCTAAACGCTGGGGGCCCCTGAGTGTGCGCTGGCGAGCGTGTACTCCTCGTTCATCCTCCCCAAACTGACATACGCGTCCCCAGCGTGGTCTTCCTCCATCAACATCACGCAGCGCCGCCAACTTGAACGCGTCCAGAAGCGAGCCTGCAAAATCATCCTGGGCCCTCACTACACCAGCTACCAGGACGCCCTCGACTCCCTCCATCTCACCAGCCTACAACACCGTCACGAGACCCTACTACACCGGTTCGCAACCAAGCTTCTCAACCAGCCCAGACACAGACACATCCTCCCACCCGCAGTGAACCGCCCTCAGCAATCAGTGCGACACCACAACATTATTGCCCCGATACGGGCACGGACTGACCGCTATAAGAACAGCGCAGTGCCCGTGATGGTCAAATATATCAACAATGCAAATTAAGAGCAGCACAATTTGTATGTTTTGTAAATATTTTTCATTAGGACTTATTGTTGTTATTATGATTATTATTATTATTATTATGATTACTATTATTATTATCATTATTATTATCGTGATTATTATCGTGATTATTATTATTATCTTTACTATGATTATTGCTATTATTGTTATTTCTATTTTCCTTTTTATTTTCGATCATACTACTTTGTTCATTTGTCTCATTCATTTCATTTCATCTTCCATTGATGTATATTTTCAGCTCTAGGGCTGCCTGGTACTTCATGAAATAAACCGTTTATTATTATTATTATTATTATTATTACACACACACACAGGCGTCATAGATCACACCCACCCACTCCGCCTATCGTAGATAGTACCGAGTGGGGTGGGGAGGGAGGGGCTAAAAAGCGAAGGCTATGAGAAGCCACCGTCGGCGCAAGAGACCACACACACACACTCCGCCTACTGGCAGTAGTGCAGAGTTGGGTGGAGAAGGGCCAGGTAGTAGTCTTCCCATAGATCACCCGTCGATGACCAGCATGGGGCAGGGGAGACGAAGTCGATTCCACGATGGGCAGCGAGAGAATGAACTGGTGGGGTGTGAGAGGGCGGTCCGTGGGATGGCGCAGGGCTGCCAGAAGTGTTCCTTCCTACTTTGTTGGGTTCGAAATTTCTAGTGCAGCCTGATTCACTATGTCCAAATGTGGGATAAGGTTGCCGGTTTTATCCATGGTTGTCCCTGGAGCGTGATCGAGTCCTCTATCGCTAGCAAGTGCACTAGTTCGGAAGGGATCTAAAATCTCTTTTTGCTTATTCCGAATTCCATCACACTGTACTTTCTGATGTTTAATTCCATTTCCTATCTACAACTCCACTCCCATATCCAATTCAGTTCATGTTGCAGGTCTTGACAATCCTCTTCACTTCCAATCTTCCTAAATAACTTGGTACCATCAGCAAACAAACTCATATAAGTGTTTAGTCCCTTCGTCATGTCGTTGATATATATTGTAAACATGATCGGAGCCAGTATCGACCCCTGTGTGACTCCAATGATCACTATCCTCCATGAGGACCTCACATCCCTGTTCACCGTCCTCATTTCCCTGTTTTATAAAAAGTTCATCCACCTCAAAAGACCTCCTCTCAGTCATCTGATGTACTTCATCTTCCACAGTAGTCTCTTATGTGACATCTTGTTGAATGCTTTCTGTAGATCTAAGTAAATTCCGTCAGCCCAGCCATCCCTTCCTTGTACTATGCATATCACTCGCGAGTGAAAACACATCAAATTCATTGTACAAGATCTTCCTCCTCGAAAGCCATACTGCTTGTTCATCAATCTGTTTATTTTTTATTTTTTACTCTAGGTAGTTCATTCATTTATCTTTGATCTGCCTTTCACTGATCTTCGCTACCACACTTGTTAAAGAGACTGGCCTATAGTTCCAAGTGTCTTTCCGGCATCCTCCTTTGTAAACTGGTATGATGTCTGCTCGCTTCCAGTCTGCTGGGACCTTACCCTCTGCTAGTGAGCTGACTATGACGCATTGGATCTCATCAGCTAATAGCTTACTACACTCCCTCAGGACCAAACCTGACACACCTTCCTTGTGTTTTTCAGCTTGCTGCCGACATATCTATGAAATAACTTCGGCTGTTTTTTGAAGATTTTTTATTACATTCCTCTCGTAATACCTCTGTTCCTCTCTTCGTATTCTAATGTATTTATTTCTTGCTTGTTTGTACTTCACCCATAGGACTTGTCTTTTCCTTCTTCTTCATATGTTCCATGCTATATCTCTTTCTTCATTCACTATTTTACATCTTCTGTTCAACCAAAATTTATTTCTAGTCTCTCTGTTCCCCAGTTTTGGTACTTTTTGTTTTACTCCCTCATTGTAAGTTTCGAGTGAAGACAGCCACTGCTCTTCCACTGCGTCAGGCCCGTAGAACTTTCTCCAGTCCACTTCTGCAAAGTGGTTCCTCAATTGTGAATAGTTCACCTTGCTGTAATTGTATCTCCCAATTTTGTGGTGTTCTCTTCTGCTCACTTCTATCATTCATCGTAAACTCAATAACCACTTGATCACTTCTTCCTAGAGGACTTATGTCCAACACCATTTCTACTATTTCTGGCTCCTTTGGGAACACTGGATCCAGCCTTGATACCTTCGTAATTCTCCCATGACCCTTCACCTCCCTCTGCCGTCCACTCCTCCCAACACACCTCTTTCCAGTTGAAGTTGAATTCCCCATCATTGTTAGGTTGTCACTCCCACTAATCATATCCTCCACACGTTCACTTGTCTTTCATCATAATATCATATTTTTCTCTACCTCAAGATATAATTTTTTGTGGAACATACACTACATCAAAGTGTCTATTTCTTCTTCCTTCCTGTTGTACTCCTACTTTTATTATTTCAGCACATCCTTTACCATAGCTTACGGCCTTACATTATCAACTTCCAGGTCTTTCTCTACCAAAATCATCACTCCCCCTCCTTGTTTTCCCTTTCGTCTTTTCACCATGCATTATAATTTCGGTGGCCAATTTTGGGGGGCATGATTGCATCACTTTTTTTTTTTTTTTTTTTACATCCTCGCCTATAGCGCCGGTAGACTTTCTTCAGGGGCCAGATGGTCGGTCCAAGCCCGTCGTGGCGCAGGAATTTTTTTTTATTGTGGCGCCAGTTATGCTTGGATCATGCTCTCCCCCGGAACTCATTCTTGATTCACTGGACGGTTTCTTCTAGAGTCCGGGTTGATGGGTGGTCTTCTGGACAGCATGTGGGTAGTCTTAGGCCACTCGGCGGTGACTGAAAAATCCCAGGTGGTAGCATGGGGATTCGAACCAACGTTGTCCATGGCGTGGTGAATGTGAGCCCAGCACGTTAACCACTCAGTCACTGCCTACCCTTAAATTAGTTTCAACGAGTCCCATGATGTCCAGTTCATTTTCCCTTATATACTCAATTTGCTCTGTCTGTGTATGTTTCATTCAAACTAGTATATGCCACCTTTAGTTAATTTCCTCCATGTGCATACATGCATGCCTGTGTGTGTGTGTGTGTGTGTGTGTGTGTGTGTGTGTGTGTGTGTGTGTGTGTGTGTGTGTTTTAGGAACAGCTAAAAACTGCATGTAAATATTAAGCTGTTCCATTAGACAAGCTAGGCAAAAGCTGCCACAAAATTGTTTTTTTCTGTTTTCTTAGCTTTTTTTCTTATTTGTTCA
>NC_066512.1:5945984-5953484 GCF_024679095.1 Eriocheir sinensis
TTCTGCCTGACTCAAATATTAATTGACTTAAGCAAATAGTCTCGATGTAAATCAGCAGACTTTATGCTACCTACTTTTCCATGTTTCCTTTTCCTCCTTCTCCCCCTTCTCTCTCCTTCATATCTCCAGAACCTATTTTACTTTTTCTCTCTCTCTCTCTCTCTCTCTCTCTCTCTCTCTCTCTCTCTCTCTCTCTCTCTCTCTCTCTCTCTCTCTCTCTCTCTCTCTCTCTCTCTCTCTCTCTCTCTCTCTCTCTCTCTCTCTCTCTCTCTCTCTCTCTCTCTCTCTCTCTCTCTCTCTCTCTCTCTCTCTCTCTCTCTCTCTCTCTCTCTCTCTCTCTCTCTCTCTCTCTCTCTCTCTCTCTCTCTCTCTCTCTCTCTCTCTCTCTCTCTCTCTCTCTCTCATTTAAATATATCTGTCACCTACAGGCCTCCCGGGCGATCACTCGATGACGATCTTGAAATGTACAGCGTTTTAAGGCAGTCACTTAACAACGACTCACTGATATTAGAACTTTAACCTCCCCATATCGACTGGGACACTGTCAGGTACAGAGGCGGAGTCACATAGAATGATAGAATTTTGAGAAGAAAATTGTCTAAGCCAAATGGTTTCTGAACCAACTCGACAAAATAACATACTCGACCTTGTTATAACGACCCAAGATAACCTAGTCAGTAATGTCACGGTAGGAGAACACCTCGGTTCTTGCGATCATAAATTAGTGCGCGTCGACATTAGAGCTCAAACATCAGTGACTGAAAATAAAGTAAAGGTGCCCAATTTCAAAAGAGCTAACTTCGTAGAAATCCGACAAAAACTAACAGAAATACAACTATCAGATGACGGCAATGTAGAGGAAGCCTGGCTTAGCTTTAAAAATCATTTACTCACTCAGCAGAACACATTCGTCCCCTTGTGCGAGAAGCGAAATAACACTAATAAAAGCCCGCCTTGGTTTAATAGCGAAATTAAACATTCAGTCAATGAGAGAAAATTGTCTTACAGGATAAAGAAAGAACAAATCACTTTATCATGATGCCAGGCGACGAGTAAAAAGATTAGTATGTCAGGCAAAGCGTAGATATGAAGAAAATATTGCAGCCAACTGTAAAAATAATCCGAAATCCTTCTTCTACAGAAAGGCGATCAGAAGTGGAATTGGACCTTTAACAAACAGCAGCGGTAGACTAGTGACTGACAGCCAGCACATTGCGAACCTCTTAAACAGTTACTTTTCCTCGGTGTTTAATACTGACAGTCTTCCTTCCACTACCACCAGCACCAGTACTAATGTAAATCTTGAGCATGCATTGCCTAATTTTGAAATAACTCTCCAATCACGTAAAACAAATAAAAGTCCCAGACCCGATAAAGTATATCCTATACTGCTTAAAGAAACAAAGAGCGAAATACTCTCCTCCCTCACAACCGTATTCAATATGTCCTTGCGGCAAGGCATCGTCCCTTCGGATTGGAAAAAGGCTAACGTGACACCGAATTTTAAGAAAGGAGACAAAAAAATACCAGGTAATTACAGACCCATTAGTCTAATTTTTGTTGTAGGTAACCTACTTGAGAGCATAATTAGAGACAAAACTGTGAGTTACCTCGAAAGCCACTCATTAATTGGGGATTCACAACATGGCTTCCGTAACAAAAGATCCTGCCTATCAAACCTATTGACCTTTTATAACGACCTCTTCTCAGTTTATGACGTAACCAAATCATTGGACGTAGTCGATCTTGATTTCCAGAAAGCGTTTGATAAAGTCCCACATCATAAATTACTTTATAAATTAAAGCAAATAGGTATTGACGGTCAAGTAAACCAATGGATCGCGAATTGGTTGAGCAACAGACAACAAAAAGTGGTGATTAACGGATCTAACTCAGAGTGGGCACCGGTCACCTCAGGGCTCGGTTCTTGGCCCAGTGCTCGTCATTTATTTACATCAACGATGTGGATGTTGGACTCAATAATCGCATTAGTAAATTTGCAGACGACACAAAGATTGGTAACTCGGTTCTCACTGGCGAAGACAGGCAAAACCTCCAAGAGGATTTGCACAAAATTTCAGCTTGGTCGGATAGATGGGAGATGCCTTTTAACGTAGACAAGTGCCAGGTCCTTCAAGTTGGAACAAGAAATAAGAAGTTAGATTACGAAATGGGCGGCGTTAAACTCACAAGCGTTCAATGCGTTAAGGACCTGGGGGTCAAAATCGCGTCAAACCGCAAATTCTCACATCAATGTATCGATGCAGCAAATAAAGCGAACAGAATGTTGGGCTTCATTAAAAGAAACTTTTTATTTAAGAATAAAGATGTAATACTTCCGCTCTACAATAGTTTAGTCAGACCCCACTTGGAATATGCGGTACATTTTTGGTCTCCCGACAATGCAAAGGACATTGCTAAATTAGAAGGTGTTCAGCGTCGGGCAACAAAAATGATCCTTTCCTTGCACAACAAATCTTACGAAGAAAGGCTTTCCACCCTTAATTTGTTCTCTCTTGAGAAACGCCGCATCCGAGGAAAACTGATCGAATGTTTTAAAATACTTAATGGTCTCACGAATGTAGACAGAACAAAATTGTTTATGATCGATGACACTTTGCGAACGAGGAACAATGGCATAAAACTCAAATGTAGACAAGTAAATTCAGACTGCACTAAATTTTTCTACACCAACGTTGTAGTGCGAGAATGGAATAAACTCCCACCTTCTGTGGTCCAGTGTAACACGATTGACTCCTTTAAAAACAAGCTCGACCGACACTTCATTGAATTTAATATTAACTAGAGTAGAAATGCAACGTTTTGGAGCCATCTGATTAATGTAGAATCACTTAGGTTTAAGGACAGACCACCTAGTCTGGACCATGGGGTCTGGTTGGTCTGATTTTCTTTGTAAATCTTTGTAAATTCTCTCTCTCTCTCTCTCTCTCTCTCTCTCTCTCTCTCTCTCTCTCTCTCTCTCTCTCTCTCTCTCTCTCTCTCTCTCTCTCTCTCTCTCTCTCTCTCTCTCTCTCTCTCTCTCTCTCTCTCTCTCTCTCTCTCTCTCTCTCTCTCTCTCTCTCTCTCTCTCTCTCTCTCTCTCTCTCTCTCTCTCTGTCTCTCTCTCTCTCTCTCTCTCTCTCTCTCTCTCTCTCTCTCTCTCTCTCTCTCTCTCTCTCTCTCTCTCTCTCTCTCTCTCTCTCTCTCTCTCTCTCTCTCTCTCGTACAATAAGGAAATCATAGAAAATGTAGAAGAAAAACAAATGGGAGAGAAAAGAGCAGATGGAGGAATGGGGAAAAAATGGAACAGGGAAGGCAAGTATTAAAAAAATAAGCTAAAAACTGTTGAACACATGAGAGGCAAGAAGAGAAGAGAGAAAGGGGCATGAAAGAGGGAATAAAGAAACAGTGAAGAATGGATATGCTGAGAAAGAAACGGTAATAAAAAGGAAGGAAGAAAAGAGTAGACAAAAGTGATATGTAGGGAAGAGAAAGGAAGGAGGCAATAGAACGGAATTTGGTAATCGACAGTAAAAAGAAAACAATATATACAGGAGAACAAAGGAGAGGGGAAACTGAAAAGGATAGGATATAGAAGGAAAGTGTGAAAAAGACGAAAGAGAGGTTAACATAATAGGAAGAGGGAAAGTAAGATAAGGAAAGTCGAAGGGAGAAAGAAGGAAGAGAGGAGAATAGAGAGGACGAAGGGAAGTGGCAGTCGAGTGGCAGGCTGGGAGAAGGAAAATGCGAAAGTGAGGGTGGTGCACGTAGTATTGTGGTGGAGGTGGTGCTGGTGGTGCTGATGGTGGTGGTGGAGGTGTATGTACCTGGTGGGCTGGGCGTGGAGGTAAGCGAGTTGTGGAGAATGTGTGCATGACTAAAAGAAAAATAAAATAAAAGGCAACACGAACTCCATAATATGCAACTCCTGCAAAGATAATACAGAAAAAAGGAGCAATACCCAAAGGAAATATCAAGGTGTAAAAGGCGTGTCGATACTCTCCTCTTGGGCTGTAGTATAAGTAAGAAAGCGGTAGATTGTTCGGGTATGGTCTGAGAGAAAAAGAAGTTGAGGGACTAGTATGATGGAAATGTATGGAAGAGAGGAAGAATATGTAAAAGAGTGGTCTGAGAGAAAGAGGTGAAGGGTAGTCTGAAAGGGAGGATGAGAGAAACAGAAGGAAGGAGAAGATAAGAGAGAAAGTAAGAGATTAGTCATAAAGAAGAAGGTTAGTGAGTAGTCGAAAAGAGAAGGCGAGGGAGTGATCTGAAGGTGAGAGGAAATATGAGGGAGTAGTCTTAGTGATGGAGAGTGACGAGAATGAGGAAGTGTGTGTGATTTCAGGAGAGAGTTTGATACTGGGTTAATAAGTACAACGTGTGTGTGTGTGTGTGTGTGTATTTATGATTCTCTTTATGTTAGAAGCAGCATATATAGCTTTTTATCCGCCTAGAGCAACATACCGAGAGCCAAACACATCCCAGACATACATGAGCGATCCGTCATGTGGAAAGTCGACAACATATTAATTTACAAGTCGTCTCGTCATGCTTGTGTTATTTAAGTGCCTGGCGACGTTGCAACTTTTATCAGTATCTTCATTACCGTTATTATTATTATTATTATTATTATTATTATTATTATTATTATTATTATTATTATTATTATTATTGTTATCCCTGATTCTGTTCCTCTTGTCTCTCGTGCGTGGCTCAGGGCAAGGCTGTGGTTGTGCTGGTGGTGGTGGTGGTGGCGGTGGTGGTGGTGGTGTTACTGGTGCTGATAACGGTGATCAGAGCTTTGTTATTATATACAATTTCCTTCTTGGTGTTTTCAATTTCACAGAGTTACTTTTTGTTGCTCCTGTTTTAGCTGTCTTTGTATTTGTTTTTGTTTGTTTGTGTTTTGTTTCTTCTCTCCTTTCATCCTTCATCCTTTAGTATTTCATTACGTACCAATATTTTTCACTCTCATTTATTCCTTGCTTCCTTCCTTCCTCCTCCTTTTCTTATTTTCTTCCTTCTTTCCTCTTTCTCCCCCCCCCTCTACTCTCTCTCTCTCTCTCTCTCTCTCTCTCTCTCTCTCTCTCTCTCTCTCTCTCTCTCTCTCTCTCTCTCTCTCTCTCTCTCTCTCTCTCTCTCTCTCTCTCTCTCTCTCTCTCTCTCTCTCTCTCTCTCTCTATCTCTCTCTCTCTCTCTCTCTCTCTCTCTCTCTCTCTCTCTCTCTCTCTCTCTCTCTCTCTCTCTCTCTCTCTCTCTCTCTCTCTCTCTCTCTCTCTCTCTCTCTCTCTCTCTCAAAACTGGTTTATTTCAAGTGGTGTCTTGCGTGCTGCCGAAAGGGAAATGGCATGTGTAATTTTGAGAGAGTGCGTGGCCTCTGGAAGAAAGGTGAAGGAGAAGAGGAGGAGAAGGAAGAGAGGTGAAGGAGTAAGAGAAAGTATTAAAGTATTTGCTCTCGTTTCTTGCTCTTTTTTCCCCTCTTTTCTTGCATGCTTGCTTCGACATTTTTTTTCGTCATTTATTCATCCGTCACACTTTCTTCTTCAGCTTCCACCAGTTTTCTCTCTCTCTCTCTCTCTCTCTCTCTCTCTCTCTCTCTCTCTCTCTCTCTCTCTCTCTCTCTCTCTCTCTCTCTCTCTCTCTCTCTCTCTCTCTCTCTCTCTCTCTCTCTCTCTCTCTCTCTCTCTCTCTCTCTCTCTCTCTCTCTCTCTCTCTCTCTCTCTCTCTCTCTCTCTCTCTCTCTCTCTCTCTCTCTCTCTCTCTTTTTATATCACTGTCATATTTTATTTTGTTACTATACTACTACTACTACTACTACTACTACTACTACTACTACTACTACTACTACTACTACTACTACTACTACTACTACTACTACTTATCTTCCAACTTCTTTTAAGCCTACATTCTTTCAAGCAAACATCCACATTCCTCTTTTTTTTTTTTTTCTTCTTAAATATTATCTGTTTCTTTTGTCTCTTGTGCCTTCGTCTATTCTGCTTTTCTTTTTTTTCTATTTTTTTCTGCTCCTCTTCCATCTTCCATCCGTGTTTTCTTTCCTTCCCTTTCTTTATCTCATTTTTTCTTTCATTCCTATATACCTTGCTTTTATTTTCCGCCTCCTCTTATCCGTTTTTCTTGTCATCGTCTCGTTTTTTTTTCACACTTTATCCATATTTTCCTTGTCATTTTAAGGTTTTTATCTCCTCTTCCTCTCGGTGTTTTTTTCTGATAATTATTTTCTCGCCTTATGAGACAATCCAGCTTTTCGTTCCTACCTAACCGTCCCTGCATCGCTTCCTTTTTTAAGTATTCTCATCTCTCTTTACAATGATTTTTAACTATATTTTTTCATCTTAACCACTGAGGGATGATGTTGATATTGTTTCCTCTCACCTTCCTTTTTTTTCTCTCTTAGTATAATCTTGTTTTTTCATCTGGCTTCTTCTGCTGCCTTCTGTGCTTCTTTATTTTATTTCGTTATAATGTAGGCGACACTTCTATCCTTTTTTGTTCTTTTCTGTCCTTCCTGATATCATTCTTTGACTTTTTTATTTTCACTTTTTTTAATGTGATTCTCTGCTAACCTCATTTACGTTTCTCTGCCCCCGTTTTTTTTTTTTTTTACTGTTCATTGTTTATTCTTCTGTCCCCCTCTTTATTTTCTTTACCCTTCTCTTTGTCTTTTCTCCTCTTTAATTCCTTTATGATTTCATTCTCTTCCATCCTTCATTCTCCACTGCCCTTCATCATTCAATAAATTCTCTTCTGTTCTTCTTATATTACGTCTATTTTATTCACTTTCAACCTTTTCTCTTTTCTCCCTCATATCACCAGTGTGTATAAATGATGTTCTGATCCATATATTGGTAGTTAAATATTTTTCTCTGAGATCATGCTCATTTCCACATATTTTTTCACGCTACATTTGCCTTCCTCCTCAGTATTTTCCTTCCTGGTCTGTTCTCACCGTCTTCCTGGTTTTCTCAGCTTCTCTCGCGTCGTTTTTCCCATACATGGACAAACGCGTCTCGGTGGTCTGTTTTGGTTCTAATTATTTGGCCGTATTTTTCCCCAAGTCTTAAACGTCTTGGTTTTCAATATTTGTTCTCTCAACCTGGTCTTGTTATTACTTCTCCTCCTCCTCCTCTGTTCGCTCCCATCCCAGTTTAATTTTTTACCTTTACTCTTGTTTTTCTTTCGATTTGCTTCACCTGTCTCTTTTTTTTCTCATGTTTTCACATTCGGAATCATGTCACGTTTCCCTCAGTCTGCTTTCTTTCTTTCTTTTCTTTCTTTCTCTTTCTTTTTCGTTCTTTCTTGCCTTCTCTCTCTCTCTCTCTCTCTCTCTCTCTCTCTCTCTCTCTCTCTCTCTCTCTCTCTCTCTCTCTCTCTCTCTCTCTCTCTCTCTCTCTCTCTCTCTCTCTCTCTCTCTCTCTCTCTCTCTCTCTCTCTCTCTCTCTCTCTCTCTCTCTCTCTCTCTCTCTCTCTCTCTCTCTC